>NC_141138.1:36271799-36432216 GCF_053477565.2 Lygodium microphyllum | reverse complement strand
TCTGCATAGTAGATGAGGATGAACAGGTTGAACAAAATTGATATCCCACTTCTCAAAGGGTAAAATCACAAGAATAGGATTAAGTGGCCGCTTACGATTTTTTCTAGCATTGTGTCTCTAATAAACATTACAATATTTAATATAGACAAAAGCATTTTAGAAAACCATCGGCCACCAATACCAACACGTAAAGCTTTTGGGGCGGTGAGCCATCTAGTGAAATGGTCTCTACATGTTGAATCATGAAATTCCTTTAGAATAAAGGGTATGTCAAGACCTAAGATGGGCCTAACACTGGCTCTAGAGGACTAGTCGAACCTCTAAGACACACAAGACACCCCACACGGCCTCGTGGGTAGGAGTGTCTAAGGCTCACACTACACTAACTTCTAATATTGATTTTGTGTTTGTACTAGGACACAGTCCAACGTTTACCTTCCCTTGTCCTCAGAGGGAGATCCCACAACATATAGGCATAATACCTCATAGCACAAACATAGGGAAGTACCTCTTGGTTAACTACCACGACTCCATTGCAGCTCTCCTACATCAAGGGGATTGGCCCCAAGATGTGCTGCCTTGACATATAAAACACACGATACATAGTCCACTCTTTGATTTATCAAATGATATAGGAGTTGATATTTCCTCACTAAACTTACCCCAAAGGAACCACTCGTCTAACCTACAGCAACAATGACTTCCTCACACTCTCAGCATTGGTCAATGTTTAGCATACAGGTGCTATGCATCCAGGAGATTATACCATATGGCATGAAAAATGCAAAAGTGGATGCTTATTGTGCACAAACATTTATAATTAAAAATCAGCACAGTGGAGTGTAAAATCAGTCCTTCAATGATTTTCAATCTATGTGTTATTGCTACGTTGCTAGATACTACGACCGAGTTACCTCATGCTACTAGCCTCTTAAAACTTAAATGATTATCATCCTATATGACATCCACAAACAAAAAATCAAACTTTACTTCATTTTCAATACTTAATGCTTCCACAACCATTCTTTTCCCCCTATCGCTTAGGTTTTGCCACGTTGCATAGGTTCAAGGTTCATTTGTATGTCATTTTTTCATATGGAAAGCAATAAAAATACACTAAAACATACAAACAAGGATGATCTAAGGCTTAATTCTCATGCCTCAACTTGCTAAACATCCACAAATATTAATCATATTTTTTTCTAATTATTTATGGCAAAAAATCCAAATATCTCCATTTTCTCTATTTATTCCTATTTATTTTCTTTAAAAATGATGAAAAATCATAATTGTGAGCTCTCACTTATCAAAACCACTCAACTCCATTTTTATATTCATTTTTATTCCATGAAAACTCAAAAAACTCACTAAAATTCCCAATTTTCATGATTTCTTCAAAAAGCACACTTCGTAGGTTTTACATGTTTTGAGGAAAGACATTATATCATCAAAACTTCTAGTTTTTTTCTTTCATTTAAGAGATAATTCAACATGTGCAACCAAGATCAATCATCATCAACCATTTATTCAATTATCTTTCATTAAATAAAGAAAAAAATCACTTACTCATAAAAACATGCGTGTTCAAGGTGCATATCCCGAGATTGAGAGGCCGCTAACGCTTCTCTCTTGCCATTGATGTGTTCTCCAGCCCAATCTATGTCCTCTACCACTCCATTAGTATCGTTTGCTTCAAAATTGTCATCAACCCCCCCACCGCTTCTCTCTTTCATTAATGCATATGAACCCACAAGAGGAGAGATGAAGGAGGAGAGAGAAAGACTAAAAATCAGAATTTTATTCCCTTCATCATATTACACATGGTTACCATCAAAATCTTGCCCTCTCTGCATAGATCAGGGATCTTCCCCTCTCTCTCTACATGATTGAGCATCCAAGAGGCACACAAACTTCCAAAAAAGGGGGCGTCAATAAAAAAACGTCCCCTCCCTGCATCTCAACATGTTTTTGCACGTTTTCTTCATTTAGAGTTTTAGTTCATTTCATTTATAAAATATTCACTTCAAAAAAACCACTTTCACACTACCGCGGAAGGGTTTTCGGCCCATTTGGGGGTGCAAATGGACTCCATTTGCAATTCGACTGAACGAGCAGCTTCATCTATAAAGTTGGGCCCTGTCGCACAATTTTTGGCTCCCAAATCCAGTGGCTGCTTTTCAACACCAAACCTTGCGAGGATTAAATGGAGGGTCAAACGACCTCGGATCATGAATCGAGACTTGTGTAGGATTCTTGACGTCGAAATGCATCTAGGAAAACTCTAGCTCAGCCATCTCCCATCGTTTGATTTTTCATGAAAATTGGCTCTTTAATGCCTCTCGGCACTTTTCGGCTTTTAAAAACGGACTCCTACACTTCAAGAATGGGTCCTAAAATCCATCTCTCATTGGTGACCACGGGATAGGGCGACTCATCCCGTCGAATTCTGCTAACAGGTCTACACATGCATACCCACAAAGAGCATCAAGCTGATACAAAAAATACACAACAAAACATTCCACAGCTCTCACCCTACCCCCTGAGAAAACCAAGGCATGAAATCCACAAGGAGTAGGCCTAGCATAAATCTGACAGAAAGCCCAAAGCTAGTCACTAACCAACTACTCCAACATGGCCAAGCTAAAAAGAACTATCAAAGAAGTCATCCTAAGTGGTGGTCTGAACTACCTTCCTAACTGACGACAACTCAACCAAGAGCTCCTCCTAGGTGAGGACTCCTATAGCTTGAGCAATAAATATTTTCTTTTAGCACATTGTCCTTTTAGGCCTTTATTTTCCATACTTGGGTATGTAAAAAGGAGGGAGTCCTTAGTTTTCTTTACTTTTCAGCTAGTTGCCACCCCTAGGAAGACAAGGCATCGGCCCTAGGTCTTACTCATCCCCAGGAACCTACCAGGCCTTCACAAGGCAATGAACAACTACTCAATGATTTTTCTTTCTTTCTTTTACTATTTTTAGAGGGGTTAAAACCCCTTTTTACACACCTTTGTATTATTTATTGTTGGCTAGATTTAGAACTTGTTCTTCTCTGGATATTTAAGTGCAAGATTCTCTAATTGCGTCACAACTAATAAAAATTTCTAGAATAGCTGCCTAGCGGTGTAATGAAGGGGACCTAGGAGAGAGAAGGAGAAGATAGAGACTGCAGAGAGGAGAGAGAAAGAGAGAGAAAGAGGGTGACGAGGAGAGAGAAAGACTAGAAGTAGAGAGAGAAAGGCAAGAAGAGGAGAGAAAAATGGCTGACAGCCATGGAAGGACAGGGAAGAAGGTGAAGAAGATGAAAGGACAAGTGTGTATTCATCAAATGGTACCTATGCAGTGTCCCTTACACCTTTTATACTTAGGTCAACTTGACTTAAGTATTTCCCTCCATTACAATCCATCCCCACTCAAAATGAAGTTTTTGTCCTAAAAAACAAAGATCAGACTTATTGGTATAGCCAAGTAGTGGACTGCAGAGTACTACTCTGTACAGCATTACAAGTGACGAAAGATAGTAGGGGGGTTTCTTGGCACAGACCCAGTAAAAGATTTCATAATATTCAAGAGTAGTACTAGTCTATGCAGAGGGTCAAGGTCAGCCTGTAACCACCTGGATCAAAAGGAAAAGTAGTATCGCTGCCATGCATTGGATCATCTTTCATAAGGTCAAAGTCAAGTACAGTTGGAAGCATGATCAGTATGGTGGTATTCTCTAGCTCTTCCATAAGCCTCTCAGGCATCACCATGTTCTGTATAACTAAAGCATATGAGGCTGAAGTCACCATTGCATGGACTGCATCAACCCCTAAATGCTGCATATTCATGGACCTTGCATTC
Organism: Lygodium microphyllum; assembly: GCF_053477565.2. Classification (NCBI taxonomy): domain Eukaryota; kingdom Viridiplantae; phylum Streptophyta; class Polypodiopsida; order Schizaeales; family Lygodiaceae; genus Lygodium; species Lygodium microphyllum. The sequence continues at coordinate 36,428,376 of NC_141138.1, read as the reverse complement.
TTAGTGACATCCAAGCATTTAAATTGTAGGTCTGTGGACTAACGAGGCTCCTGCATGGGGTCATGATCATCCAAACCCACACGCTGCCCATGATCTGCTTTCTTGAACTGAGGTTCTTGTTGTGGACCCATACCAAAATGGTCTTCAACAAGATCTTCACCATCCTTTGCATCATAATATTCTAATACCAAGAGTATTTTGGCAGTCTTTGCCCTGCATGTGGCTTGATGATTACAAGATATTGGCTTAGCACATCGATAGCATAAGCCCACAGCATGCAATTCCCGTATCGTATCACTAGTAAGGTGTCTAATGCGTTTAGCCTTAGATAGCAATTTACACACATGCTCATCAGCATCGGTCAGCTTAGTAATAGTTCTAACATGTTGCTCATAGACATCTTGCTGCTCATATACAACAAATGGCTGTCCATGCTCATGACCATAATGCTCATGCTATCCATATGGATGGTCATACCAATGTGGCTGCTGCTCATAATTATATTCATGCTGTCCATACTGCATATGGTGATAATAGCCCTGTTGCGCATCCGAGGGACAATGTGGTTGAGCATATGCATTTGCTTCCATTGATGTTTGCTGCTCACGTACATAAGCATGCTGCTCATATACAACATATGGCTATTCATGCTCATGACCATAATGCTCATGTTGTCCGTATGGATGGTCGTAGGAATGTGGCTGCTGCTCATAATATTCACACGCATCATATACATGTTGACTATAAGTAGGTGCATGCACTTGCCTTTGCACATTGAACCCATGCCAATGGTCATGGTACTCATAATGTCCATGAGAATGCCCATACATGCCTTGCTGACCAAAATGTCCATGGGTGCCATGCTGCCCATGCATTATATGTGGACTAAACTAATTATTAGGGCCTTGCTGCCCATGTGCACTTGCATTGGGGCCTTGCTGCCCAAAATTTCTATGCTGCCCATGCAATACATGCAAACCAAACTGAACATTGGGTCCTTGCTGCCCAAAACTGCCATGTGCATGTTGCCCATGTGCACCTTGCATACTATGCTGCTCAAAATTTGCATTTTGCCCTTGCATATAGCTTCCACTATGAGGAAGCTGGGGTGCCAAAGATGGTCTTGAAGGATTCGTAATGGGAGAGGGAAGGAGGGGTTCATCATGTCGGGTGGAAGGCTCACCCGTCCCATAAGTGCTATGGGGAATGCCATGGATACCACCGAGACCTTGTGGGCCATGCCCGGTCTCCAAGGGAGGGCGGTTAGCCTCACGGGGAGGGAAATACTCCTTGGGTCGATCCGAGGGGGGGGGGGGGGGGGGCAATGGCGGGGATGAGGGCACCCATGCGCTCTATGAGTAGGTCCATCTTGGCCATCATCTCGGAATGATGGTGGTCCTGGCTTCCATCTCCCTGTGGCGTTGCTCCACCTCTCGATGTCTTTCAGCATGACGGGTCTCATGTTGACATAAGGTTTGGTTGAGTATAGATAAGCGGTCTATCTCGGGGGCAGCCTCTTCAAACATGTCTTCACGATCCTCCTAGGCTGAGCTAGGATCATTCATTGATGCACGGGAGTCTCTTATTTCATGCTGGAAGTCCTCCTGGGCCTTTGCTTTACCCTTGTGGCCTGCCATCCCCAGTGCAATCCACTAGACCCCTTGTTACAGAAATGACGATATCTTGAGCTAGAAAGCTCCGATCACCAAAATGTTTGATTCAAATGAAAGCTCTCGATCCCCTCTATGAGGCTATATAAAAATATCTCTGATAGTAAATGATCAGGGCTTTGCTATAATCACTTTTTGTGGGTTGACTGTGTAGGACTGCTGCCTGTCCCACAGTACCTCTGGGGACAAAACTAAGTGTATCTCCCAAACCATACGGCAGAATGGGGAGATTTTTAGTTCAAATCAAAGGGGAGGATGCCCTCTTCGAATCAAGCTATAGAGTGCGCACTCGATCACACAAGAAGTCTTTGCTGTAATAGACTTTTGTGGGCTGACTGTGTAGGACTGCTGCCTGTCCCACAGGATCACTGCATACAAAAGTGGCTATAACTCTCCAATGGGAGCTCCGATTGGGGAGTTTTCAAGCTTTAGTCGAAGGTATTGATCCCCTCTAAGCAAAGAGCATAGGTATGTAATAACAGGTCTTATACATAAAATTCTGTAATAAGAAATGCGTGGCTGAACTGTGCAGTCTAGCGCCCTATTTTTAACTCTGTAAATAAGAAATGCGTGACTGAACTATGCAGTCCAGTGCCCTATTTTTAACTCTAAGAGGCCTATTTTGAACAGTCGATACCCTGTAGGGTCTAATCAACTTATCAAACTGAATGAGGACCCTTTGGGAGACCTATGAGTTGGAAGTTGTCCTATAAATCATTGTAGATTGAAAGTCGCTGCTAATATGATCCAAACCATTGCCACCATGGCCAAATGCATTTTCCAATAAGAGCATAACCTTGTCAAACATGATCATCTCAAGACCAATCATAAGCATCATTGCCAAGATTGCCAATCAAAGGCATAGGCATATCCCATGAGTACCATTGCCACTTGCATAAACATCTTCATACCAACATGAGCATATAAGTGCCACTATCAAGAGAATCAAAGTGCCAAGCCTTTTGTTACTTCAGAATCCTGAGCTACATGTGCTTGCTACTGCAAAAATGTTATAGCTCAAGTAGTATGTCAAGAGGCAGAACTGCTCTTGTAGAGGGGAGGATCAACCCCAGCTTTTGAAGCAAGACAGTGAAAGTGGAGTTAGCAAGATGTGTGATACTGCCTTTTCAGCACTCCTTGCACGCAATAATTGTACCCTTGTTTGCCTTGACATGAATTATATTTGTCCCAAATGCTTCTAGAAACTCTAAAATGAGTTTCCACCCCATGTACAACAACTATTTCTGTCCTCCAACTTGTTCACAGGAAATCTACCATTTGCTCTTTCTGGCTTGAGCAACTTGGCTACATTGAATGTCAGTGGTAATCAACTGCCAAGCAACCTTCCTGATATATTTGCCGAGTTAGAGCTTTTGACTACCCTGGATCTGTCAAACAATGACTTGGATGCTGTGTGTCAAAAAGGTTCTAATCCTTGTGTTGAAGCTTCAGCTTCAAAGCATTGACCTGAGCAGTGGACTCTTGCGACTCTTCTTTCTAATGAATACACTTTTGTCCAAGCATCATTGGAAGAGTTGTTATCTCCCTTTCAGAAGACAAGTCCTCAGGAGGACTTTTAAAGCTACAGTAGCAACAGACCTTGGCCTTGGCAGCACATATAGTCCTGCGGGTGAAGGGAAACAGGGAGGGATCCCAAGAGCTGGGTCTGTAGATCTTGAATGGGGTGAAAGGATCCCTTCAAATAGCAGAACATGTACTCTGGTCATACTATGTTCAGGATTGTAACTCTGCTTTCTCTTCCAAGTCCCCGTACTAACTCCTTACAATGAACTCCTCTAGAATAGTGTATGATGATATATCCAGACAGAATCAATTGTAAACCAAACTTTGCTGGTGTTGGCTTGAAAACCAGTAAGACTAGACTGAAAATGCTAATACAGAAGTTAGCTTTGCTGCCATCAAGTTGGTTTTGTGATCCTGAATTTCTTTCTTGGAGTTGCCTCTATGGTTTTAGGCTGAGAGGATGGTTTGACCGTGCCAGTAACAAAGCTATGAACTGCAGCTGCATTTACTTTTGCAAGCAACTGCAGCTTTTGATCTTCATATATGGGAGAAGAATAGCATTGCTTTGAAGAACCTGAGAAAATTGACGATGCTTGTATAGCTGCCCTTTTTCACTTTCTTTTGGCTTCAAAGTTCCTGGAAAACTTGACTTTAAGAGCCTCTTCTGCATCTTCTTTTGAGGGAGGGAGAAGTCTGATGCCTAGTCCCAACTTCTTAGGATAATCTATTTTTGCAGCTACTCGCTCCTTTTGTGCTCGTAATTGAGCTCTAAGTGACCTGTTAAGTAAATAGTCCTTCTCATGCTTGACATCTGATACACGTTGCATGCGTACAAGTAAAGGTTCTGTTTCTTTAGCCTTTTTGTACATCTTCTTCCAAGTGTTCTAAACGATAGAAAGGGTCTGCCAATTTGCCTCTGTTTTCCTCCGACGGAAGCACCAGTGTCTGAGCATCTTCTGGATCAAACCATGGCTTCTCTCTACAACATTTGGACGAAGAGAACAAGCAGGAAGGAGGAGAGAGAAAGGACTACTATCAGCATTCTTCCTTCTCATTTTACCCCAGAGATCTCATCTTTCCCTATCTCACTGCCTGTTTTCTTCCACACAGACTTGCCATGGCGGCTGAGACCGAAACCTTTGCCTTCCAGGCAGAAATCAACCAGCAATGCCTCTGATGCGCTTGACAAGATCCGGTTTGAGAGCTTGACTGACAAGAGCAAGCTCGATTCTCAGCCGGAGCTTTTCATTCACATCATTCCAGACAAGGCGACCAACACATTGACCATCATCGACAGCGGTATTGGCATGACAAAAGCAGATCTGGTCAATAATCTCGGTACTATAGCTCGATCCGGTACTAAGGAATTCATGGAAGCCCGGGCTGTCAGGGTAGACATCAGCATGATCGGTCAGTTTGGTGTCAGGTTTTATTCTGCGTATCTTGTGGCAGAGAAGGTGGTAGTTACGACCAAACACAATGACGACGAGTAGTACATTTGGGAGTCTCAGGCCGGTGGTTCCTTTACTATTACCCGTGACTCTAGAGAGCCTCTAAGCAGGGGAACGAAGATCACTCCTTACTTGAAGGAAGACCAGCTTGAGTACCTTGATGAGAGGAGGTGGAAAGACTTGATTAAGAAACATTATGAGTTCATCACCTATCCCATCTTTGTGGCCTGAGAAGACCACCACGAAAGAGGTGTCGGATGATGAAGATGAAGAAGAGAAGGAAGACAAAGAAGAGGAGAGAGAAAGGAAGGATCAATCCTCCCTGTCTTCTTTTGAAAAGTCTACAATGCTGCCTGGCTTCTTGGGAATGCCCACTGGTCACTCCAGTGCTCCCTCTAAGTGTTGCAGTGTCCTCCTCCACTAAAACCCTAGAATTTTTACCTCAATGTTGAAAAAAAATGACCTGCCATTTTTGTCTTTCTGCCTCCATTTTTGGTCCAAGCTCCATTTAAGACTCCAAGAAAGGCTGCCATCTCTGCCTACAGTACTCCCTGTGTACCTGTGTGTCTGAATAACTAGGGTTTCTGACTAAAAGGAGACTAGTTTTGAAAATGAGGAGAGAGAAAAGAAAGGATCTAAAAACTAAGCTCTGATACCAACTGCAATGAAGGGGACCTAGGAGAGAGAAGGAGAAGGTAGAGACTATAGAGAGGAGAGAGAAAGAGGGTGACGAGGAGAGAGAAAGACTAGAAGTAGAGAGAGAAATGCAAGAAGAGGAGAGAGAAATGGTTGGTAGCCATGGAAGGACAGGGAAGAATGTGAAAGGACAAGTGTGTATTCATCAAATGGTACCTATGTAGTGTCCCTTACACCTTTATACTTAGGTCAACTTGACCTAAGTATTTCCCTCCATTACAAGCAAGTCAGTAGAACAGGGTCACTAGGATTGCCTTCTAAAAGAGGTCTTTCAGTGCCTGATAATGCCTTTGCAAGAGGAGGCAACAACTTCTTAGACCTCCCATAGCCATACCTAACCTAAACCTGGGACTTCATGCCTTGACTGCCAGTCCCCAATAAGAAAAGAAATCCCTCACAAGTAGCCAAACATATATAGTATAAAAACAAGGTACTCATAAAGGAAAGATATCACCTAGATTGGGCCATGAGAAGCACCAACACAGCAAAGGCTCCCCCCAAGTTCCATGTAATCTGTCTAACACAACACTAAAACAAAAACCGTTAACCACACCCGCACTAAACAGACAAATGGCCCTCTTGGCCTAATAAAAATAACTCATTTGGCTGCATCTGGTGGATAGTCTTTTTGGCATATATACTGCATCTTATCTAGCTAGCCGAGACCAAAGATATCATGAGATGTGAGGGCTATCCACATACTACTTATGCGAGTCAACTAAAAGCTTGATCTTGGGCTTTTGTAGATCCATTAGCCTAAGCCTTTCTACTGATATCTTGGTAGTAAGGGCCATCTCTTCTTGGGTACTGAGCTAAATTAATGATCTCATTGGGCTCATGAATCACAGCTTTGTGCTCATTTGAACCTTCCCTGTTTGGATTTTGGCATAGGTCAATGTTGCAACCCAAACTAGGTAGAACTTCAACCCTAGGCCCATCACCTAGATGCAACTTAGGGCTCTTCATATTGTCAGATGTGTCATTATGGCCATTGATCTCATCCACTCAAGAAATCATCACGGCATATCCACATGGAATTCCTAGCCTTTCATCTGGCACACCAACCACACATTTAGAAATTTCGGGTCTCCAAACCCATCTCATATTCCTTTTTATATTCTTATACTACCTCATTTTGCCGCATTGGTCTAATTGGACTTATTGCTATAGCCAAATGGCCTCACTCAACATAGGTGGACCTTGGGCATGGTACATCTTCATATGAGATGTCTTCCCTTTCCTTTGTCCACTTTGCAACTTCTTAGCCATAGGAACCATGCTTTTACTAAAAGGAATATCCTCTACTCGAAAGCATGATTTATCCATAAATTGGAAAGGTCTTTCAAGAGCCTTACGGGGAGCACAACTAGGGCCACACATAGCACGCTTATCCATACCCATAGGCTCAATGTTCCTATCAATGCCGCCATCGCAACTACCTCTTGTGAAACTGTTGCAAGCCTTGATGGGACTTTCTGGCCGTGGAATCTTTTTATCCCCAAGAGGCATCTTATCACTGCTCATAGAATTGCCATTTCCTACTTGCAGATTCTGGCTACCAAGATCCCCTGCCAAGGTTGTCTTGGTATTAGCAAATGAATCTTCTCCATGTAGAAAAGGCTGGATATTTGGATGTACTTGGCACTGAACGGGGGAAACTCCAAAATTTTTCCCAAAATCTTTGAATATACTGCTCATAGTCAATTGCATGCCTCTTGGCCTCATTTAATGACTTAGGATCTTGCACCCTCACTTGGATTTGTGTATTAATCTTTAAGCCGCTCATAAAGAGCTCACATAGCACATCACTTGGCAACGCAATAGTCCTTCTTGGCCAAAGTCTCAAGATATCGTCAAAGGCTCTAGCGTATTCTTTAGTAGAAGGGTAAGACTCTTGTCTTATCTGCATAAGTTGCCCTAAGACCTGGGTCATAGGCACCTTCTTTTCATATTCATCTAAAAATTTATTGTGCAGCTCCTTGAATGATTTAATCGACCCTCTTGGGAGGCTCCAATACCATTTTCTAGCCTCTCCCTTCAAGGTACTTGAGAATACGAGCATCCGATGTATATTATCATACCCGCTTGCAAGGCAAGTTAGGCTGTATTCTTTTAAGTGCAACAACGGGTCCTCATTTACCAGCCCATAAAACAGTGGGAGATCCTTATAAGGAGGAGGGCATTTAGTCCTCTCCTTGGGATTAGCACTGGGTCATTGAAATCTTCATAATCATGACCTGGCTCCAACGTCTTAGGGTCCCTAACCGCTTCAGTTTCCACCTTTATTAGTGTAGGAAGGTTGATACTATCCTTAACGTCCCTTTCTGCCAACTCATAAAGTGGTCTAGGGAGGCCTATAGCTCTTAGCATGTCATTCCAATCCTTTCTTAGAGGATCTTCCATATCTTGCCCCTTCTTAGGCAGTTCCATGATGGCTTTATCTAGCCTGGGATTCTAGCCCTTATCAAAAGCAAACTTATCCTTAGCACTTAGGACCTAGGGACCATGCCTTTTAAGCAATGGTTTTCCTTTTACATCTAGGGCTTCTAACATCCTTGTGATACCTAAAATTTTGGCACAATGCCCCACCACATGGGATGTTTAAGCCATAATTGCACTCCACTATATGTCGAGTTTTTCCCATGGCAATACGGCTTTCACTTGTTGATGCCATGACTGCCATAGCTTCCAACATACTTGTTCCATGCCCTCTAGGTTGATGGATGGTTACACCTGATTTCTCTTGGGCAGAGACCACACCAAGGCAAACCTCGGCCCTTGCCATCGCACGCATTAGAGGATGGGGTAACCACTAACTGGTTACTCTTCTCATCACCTAAATTATCTTATGTAGAGGACTCATGCTCTACATAACTAACTAAGTCCATCAATAAGTTTTGTATAGGGAAAGCCAAGGTTTTCCATCTTTGAACGAACCCCATTTTATGGGCTGCTTAGCACACTCCTAATGGACATAATAAACATAGGTCCCTTCATGACCTAGATTCGCGCCACTTATAGGCAAATCCTGGCAAATACACCACCTGTCAGGACCTAAAACGGGCCCGACACTAGCTCTCTAGCACTAGCCAGACCTCTAAGACACACAAGACACCCCACACGGTCTCGCGGCTAGGAGCATCTAAGGCTAACACTACACTAACTTCTAATATTGATTTTGCATTTGTACTAGGACACAATCCAATGTTTACCTTCCCTTGTCCTATGAGGGAGATCCCAGAACATATAGGCATAAAACCTCATAGCACAAACATAGGGAAGCACCTCTCGGGCTGACTGCCATGGCTCCACTACAGCTCTCCTACATCAAGGGGATCGGCCAAAAGATGCGCTGCCTCAACATATAAAACACATGATGCATAGTCCACTCTTTGATTTAATGAATGATCAAGAAGTAAATATTTCCTCACTGAACTTACCCCAAAGAAACTGCTCGTCTAACCTACAGCAACAAGGACTTCCTCACACTCTCAGTGTTGGTCAATGTTTAGCATACAGGTGCTATGCATCCAGGAGATTATACCATATGGGATGAAAAATGCAAAAGTGGATGCTTATTGTGCACAAACATTTATAATTAAAAATTAGCACAGTGGAGTGTAAAATCAGTTGTTCAATGATTTCCAATCTATGTGTTATTGCTACATTGCTAGAGAGTAGGACCGAGTTACCTCGTGCTACTAGCCTCTTAAAACTTAAATGATTATCATCCTATATGACATCCATGAAAAAAAGATCAAACTTTACTTCATTTTTAGCACTTAAATGCTTCCACAACCGTTCTTTTCCCCCTACCACTTAGGTTTTACCACGTTGCATAGGTTCAAGGTTCATTTGTATGTCATTTTTTCATATGGAAAGCAATAAAAATGCACTAAAACATACAAACAAGGATGATCTAAGGCTTAATCCTCATGCCTCAACCTTACTAAACATCCACAAACATTAATCATATTTTTTCCTAATTATTTATGGAAAAAAACCTAAATATCTCCATTTTCTCTATTTATTCTTATTTATTTTCTTTAAAAATTATGAAAAATCCGAATTGTGAGCTCTCACTGATCAAAACCACTCAACTCCATTTTTATATTCATTTTAATTCCATAGAAACTTAAAACACTCACTAAAATCCCCAATTTTCATGATTTCTTCAAAAACTACACTTTGTGGGTTTTATGTGTTTTGAGGAAAAACTATTATGTCATCAAAATTTCTGGTTTTTTTCTTTCATTTCAGAGATAATTCAGCATATGCAACCAAGATCAATCATCTTCAATTATCTTTCATCAAACAAAGAAAAAGACCACTTACTCATAGAAACCCGCTTGTTCAAGGCGCGTATCCTGAGATTGAGAGGCTGCTGATGCTTCCCTCTTGCCGTTGATGTGCTCTCCATCCCCAATCTACATCCTCTACCACTCCATTAGCATCGTTTTCTTCAAAATTGTCATCAATCCCCCACCCCCTTCTCTCTTTCATTAATGCATATGAACAACCCACAAGAGGAGGGATGGAGGAGAGAGAAAAACTAAAAATCAAAATTTTATTCCCTTCATCATATTACACATGTTTACCATCAAATACTTGCCCTCTTTGCATAAATAAGGGATCTCCCCCTCTCTCTCTACATGATTGAGCATCCAAGAGGCACACAAACCCCCCAAAAATGGGGCGTCAATCAAAAAACGCCCCCTCCTTGCATCTTGACATGTTTTTGCATGTTTTTTCATTTAGAGTTTCATTTCATTTCATTTCATTTATAAAATATCCACTTCAAAAAAATCACTTTCACACTGCCGCGAAACGGGTTTCGATTCATTTGGGGATACAAACGGACTCCGATTCGCAATCCCATTGGACAGGCGACTTCGTGATATTGAAATCTATAAAGTTAGGCCCAATCACATACTTTTCAGCTCCCAAATCCAATGGCTGCTTTACAACGCCAAACCTTGGGGGGATTAAATGGGGGGTCAAATGACCTCTGATCGAGGAACCGAGACTTGTGTTGGATTCCTGATGTCGAAATGCATCTAGGAAAACTCTAGCTTATTCATCCGCCACCATTTGATTTTTCATAAAAAATGGCCTTTTAATGCCTCTCGCGCACTTTTCGACTCCAGAAACGGGATCCAACGCTTCAAGAATCGGGTCTTAAAATCCAGCTCTCATGGTACCTCATCAGGCACCACACAATGACGATAAATCTCATCTACACATTTCCTATATGAAACACCTGCTAGTATTGAAAAGCAAAGTGCTTGCTACTTAATCTTCCTCTTCTCAGATTTGGAAAGAGTTTTTGTCGGATTGCCTGTTGATAAAGAATGTGTAATAGCTTAGGCTAATGAAAATCTACTATACACTCCATGATATCCTTCAGCTTTGGTGGCTTGCTTCTAATCTCATAGTCAAACTCCTTCAAAGAGATCAAGCACTTGGATAGGTGATCAAGGGATTGAAGCTTGTTCAGTAATAAGCATAATCCCTTTGCCTTGGTGAAGAATGCCACCGTCTCATAAATAATATAGTATCCGAACTTCTTGGTGGCGAATACCATAGTCAAGCAAACCTTCTCCAAATAGTTATAACATAAAAGCTCTGAAATTTCCAACTTCCAACTTGCGAATGTAATAAGATGATAAAGCTAGCTCCCAAATTTGGGATGGACAACAATTGATGCTATGCCTTATCACAACCGTAAATATATAGAAAACCTCCCCCCCTTTTTGGTGCTTTTAAAATTGGCACTTTGGATAATTCCATTTTAACATGTTCAAATGCCACTTTGCATGCTTTCGTCCCTTCAAAAACATGGCTATGAGATAAAAGATTTGTCAAAGATAGCGACCACTCAGCTAATGCATTAATGAATCGATGATAATATCCCATGGATGAAATAAAACTATGAAATTTCCTAGGGCAAGTGGGTGGGCTTAGGGCTGTTGAGATATCGAGCTCCACTCGTGATACGCTAGGGTGACCGTTGTGTATTTATGTCACCGACTTGTCAGTTGCAGACGCGGTTGGTACACTGCCCATGAATAATAGCTACATGATAGCTATCCTTATCTACTCTAGTTCGTGGCTCAGTTAGTATGCCACCTTAGTTAGTTGAGTTTGGTTTGAGACCCATATATAGGGTTCTTCTATTTCTTTGTATGTGAGTTCTTTTGGCTTACACAACTAAGAAGAGGAAAACTGTTTTCAGCCTCCACCCTTGTGTGTATTCCCCCATTGTGCAAGCAAGAAAGCTACAAGTGAGACTCCTTCCTTCTCTCCCACAATCTTGACATGGTATCAGAGCCTTGTTCGTGGTAAGGAGCTCAAGAAAGCAAGCCAAGCTCGCGGTGTTCTGGTAAGAGGAGCAGTGTTGCTTTCATTTTCTATTTTGGGAGCAGATCTCTGCAGGTAGCACAGCCGGAAAGTGCAGGAGTGCATTGTCTCAGGTTGAGACACCCTTCGCGGTGAAGCAAGAGGGCAGTATATGCTGCGAGCAAGGGCTTTAGCCCTTGGCGACCTTGTTTTTTTGATTTGAGGCCATTTTGGGGCCTGTTTTGGAGGCGGAAGTTTTCTGCACGCACTCAGGAAAAGGCCCAGTTTTATGCTGTGCAGCCACTGTTCTACAGGTCGGTGAAAAGTTACTGTAGAAATTGCATCATATGCTTGTGCGCAGAGACATTGGGAGTTACAAAATCATCCCTATTTCCTGTTGATGCAAAATCGTCACTAGGAAGTGACTGTGTGGTCAAATACCACTTTCGTCAGTTTTGCAAATTTGCCTTTGTGAGGCTGAAGCTGTGTTCATTGCAGTGACATAATTTTTTGCAGTGTTCTGTAATGGCGTCTGATTCTCTCTCACAGATTGTCACTGAAAAGCTTGACAAGAACAACTTCCAAGCATGGAAGTTTAGAATGACGAATTTTCTTATGGAAAAAGGATATTGGGAATTTGTTGCAGGAAATGAAGAAGAACCAGTTCTTCCTGATGTTCCCAATCAACAGCAAATGCATGCATTTAAAGCATGGCATGAGAGAGCCAGGAAAGTTATGTATTGGGTGTCTATCAGCATTTCAGACTCTATGATTGTGCATATTCAAGATGCAAGTACACCAAAGGAGGCATGGGATACTTTGTCAAAAATGTATAGCACAAATATGCAAGCCAGGAAAATGTAGCTCAAGCAAGAGTTGCATAATGTGCAAAGAGAAAATATGAGCATCAATGACTATCACATGAAGGTGAAGAAGATTGCAGATGCACTTGCTTCCATTGGGTCGCCAGTGAAAGATGATGATTTAGTTTCTGTGACCTTGAATGGTCTAGGAAAGGATTATGCACAGTTTCGGACATCCATTTCAGTTTGTGAAAGATTTCCTGATTTTGAGGAGCTGATTGCTCTTCTAATTTTTGAGGAGCAAAGAAATGGTGGTGCATCTTCTTGAGGAGGAACTTCAAAAGAAGATGTCTTCTACTCAAATGTTGGAAGAGGTAGAGGCAGAGGTAGAGGAGGCCGATTTGGAGGCCGTGGTAGAAATCAGAATATGCAGCAAACTCAAGAAAACCAGTCCTATGGAGGAGGACATGGTAACTCCAGAGGCAGGGGGAGCCAAAGAGGTCGTGGTGGATGGCAAAGAGGCCAAAATGCAAATAGTAATGTTGAATGCTACTATTGTGGTAAAATGGGTCATATGGCTAAAGACTGCTATAAAAAGCAGAATGACATCATGAATGGAAAACTGCAATAAGGGAATTATGCATCTTCTAGTAGACAGGGTGATGACAGAAATGAGCATTTGTTTATGGTGCAGCACATGAACAATTCTGTGACAAGTGCAGAAGAAAGCAATGATGTATGGTATGTTGACTCAGGTGTGTCAAACCACATGACATGTCATGCAGAATGGATGGAGGATGCAAGGAAAATGGAAAAACCAGGATTTGTGGAGACTGGTGATGATACTGCACATCCTATTGTGCAGATTGGAAAAATTCCTTTGTCTATGCAGGATGGGAAAAAGAAATACCTGTCTGATGTATTTCATGTCCCAAATATCACCAAGAATCTGGTTTCTGTTGGTCAAATGGTTGAGCAGGGCTTGCAGGTCAGATTTAATCCTCATGGATGCTTTGTTGAGAATATGAAAAATAAAGGTCGCTTGATAGCAAAAGGAAAGAAGAAGGGCAGAATATTTACATTGGATGCAGACATGTCTGAATTGAGTGCAGCAATGTTTGCACATGGGACCAGTGTAGTTACATATATTGATATCTGGCTTAAACGCATTGGTCATGTTAATGTACAGTGACTTAAATCAACGCAGGCCCAAAATATTGTTGCAGGATTGCCCAAATTCAAGGTTGCAGAAATGCATAAGGTATGTGAAGCCTGTCAGTTTGGAAAACAAGCAAGGAAACCATTTCCTAGACATGTTCAAGAGAGTAAGAAGCCATTGGAATTAATCCACTCTGATGTGTGGACTACTAAAGCTGCATCTCTTGGAGGCTGTCATTATTTTGTCAGTTTTATTGATGACTATAGCAGAAAAGTTTAGGTGTATTTTATGAAAAAGAAAAGTGAAGTTTTTGGGCATTTCAAAACTCTTAAAGCTATGGTTGGAAAAGAAACAGACCTGCAAATAAAATGCCTAAGGTCAAATGGAGGGGGAGAGTACCTCTCAAATGAGTTTGCAAGGTTCCTGCAGGAGCATGGCATAAAGCAGCAATATTCATGCAATCATACCCCACAACAAAATGGAATTGTAGAAAGGAAAAACATGCATATTGGAGAGGTATCTCGTGCCATGCTCAATGAAAAAGACTTGTCAGATTTTTATTGGGCTGAAGCAGTTGCTACATCAGTCTACATAATGAACAGGACTCCCACTGCAGCAATACATGGAATGACTCCAGAGGAGAGGTATACTGGTAGGAAACCATATATTTCTCATTTGAAAATTTTTGGTTGCATTGCCTATGTACATGTGCCAGATGAGTTAAGATCCAAGTTGGATCCAAAAGCTGAGAAGTGCATCTTTATTGGTTACTCTCTGCAGTAAAAAGGGTATAGATGCTATAACCCTTCTACTCGTAAGTTTACAGTGAGCAGAGATATTGTTTTTGATGAGATGAGTAGCTGGTATAAACCAGTAAATGTGATTGATGATGTAGATGCACAGAATGGTAATGCTGCACAGAATTCACAGCAGCAATCACAAAATATTAGTGGACCTGGAGCGTCCTCTAGCAGTGGTTCACATTCTTCGCCATGGACAGGCAGATTGAGATCAGGAGAATCTTTTTAAAGTAATGCAGATAGTGGTATGCAGGTATCACGAAAAGGAAAAGAGAAGGTTGATCAGCCCATGGTTGATGTGAATGCAGGTCACTCTTATGTGGATGGTGAATCCAGTGGCTCAGAACAGAGCATTGATGATGAGTTGGGTATTCCTTCTATTGTTACACTTGGAGTAAGGAAGACCAGGGATGTTTTGAGAGCACCTGGGAGTGAACCTACTTTGCGCAGGTCTACGAGAGCTAGGTATCCTGTGGATAGGCTGAAATATGATGGATTTACAGCCATTCACTATGCATATATGGTCAAAGTGATACAGGAACCAGAACCCACTTCTTTTGAGCAAGCCATGGGAAAAGAAAAATGGGAGAAAGCCATGGATGAAGAAATGGATGCCTTGGAAGCAAATGCTATATGGGAATTGGTACCTTTGCCTAAAGGTAAAAATGCAATTGGCTGTAAGTGGGTTTATAAGGTGAAGCACAATGCAGATGGTTCTGTGAACAGATACAAGGCAAGATTAGTAGTCAAGAGGTATGCACAAACATATGGCATTGACTATGAAGAAACATTCAGTCCAGTTGCAAGGATAGCAACCGTAAGAGCAGTCATTGCTATGGCTGCATCAAAGGGATGGTCTTTACATCAGATGGATGTAAAGAATGCCTTCTTGCATGGTGATTTGCAAGAAGAGGTCTATATGGAGCAGCCACCAGGTTATGTGCATGCTGTTCATCCTGAGTTTGTTTGCAGGTTGAAGAAAGCCTTGTATGGCTTGAAGCAAGCACCTAGAGCATGGCCTGACAAGATAGGACAGTATCTTGTCATTATTGGCTTTCAGATTTCCAAGGCAGATTTCTCACTTTATGTGAGAAAAACAGAGAAATGTATTATGCTACTTGTCATTTATGTTGATGATTTGATTATGACAGGTGACAGTGATGAAGATATCCTTCATGTGAAAATGCTATTGAAGCAGAAGTTTGAGATGAAGGATTTGGGAGAGCTGCGTTATTTCTTGGGCATTGAGGTGATTAGATCACCAAGTGGGATACAGCTCTTGCAGAGGCAGTATGGATTGGACATGCTGTCCAAATATGGGATGACAGGCTGTAAGCCTATTTCAGTTCCTTTGGAGCAGAATGTGAAGCTGAGCACAGATGCAGGTGAGCTTCTAGAAGACCCTACTATGTACAGACGCATAGTAGGAAGTTTGATTTATATGACTATTACCAGGCCAGATTTGAGCTATGCTGTTGGATTGGTAAGTCAGTTTATGCAGGCTCCAAGGAAACCACATTTGGATGTGGCTAGACACATACTCAGGTATGTGAAGTCCACATTGCAATATGGACTATTTTATGAGACTAGGGTTCAGATACAGTTGCATGGATACACTGATGCTGATTGGGCTGGTAGTATTTCTTATAGACGATTTACCAGTGGATATGTGTTCTCTTTTGGGAGTGCTACAGTCACTTGGAGCAGCAAGAAACAGCCTACAGTTGCCTTGTCAAGCACAGAGGCTGAGTACAGGGGTGTAGCAATGGCTGCATGTGAGGTAGCTTGGTTGCATAAGCTACTTTATGATATGCATTAGTCTACAGATGGGCCAGTTGTCATTTATTGTGACAACATGAGTAGTATACACTTGGCAAATAACCCAGTCTATCATGCTAGAACAAAGCACATTGAGGTGCATTATCACTATGTGCGAGAGAGGGTTTTACTAGGTCTTATTGATCTAGTTTATGTCAGCACAGAGGATCAGGTAGCTGACATATTCACGAAGGCATTGGGCGCAGAGAAGCTGCGCAAGTTCAGAGACCTGCTTGGTGTGCAGGAATTGGGATTGAGCTTGAGGGGGAGTGTTGAGATATCGAGCTCCACTCGTGATTTGCCAGGGTGACCGTTGTGTATTTATGTCACCGACTTGTCAGTTGTTGCAGACGCGGTTGGTACACCGCCCATGAATAATAGCTACATGATAGCTATCCTTATCTACTCTAGTTCGTGGCTCAGTTAGTATGCCACCTTAGTTAGTTGAGTTTGGTTTGAGACCCATATATAGGGTTCTTCTATTTCTTTGTATGTGAGTTCTTTTGGCTTACACAACTAAGAAGAGGAAAACTGTTTTCAGCCTCCACCCTTGTGTGTATTCCCCCATTGTGCAAGCAAGAAAGCTACAAGTGAGACTCCTTCCTTCTCTCCCACAATCTTGACAAGGGCCACAATAACAACCATCCTTTCACGGTCAGTGGCAATACTATCCACACTCACAACATGACCCAATAGCAAATCATAAGGTATCCCAAATACACACTTTTGAGGATTCAACGCTATGAAATACTCACGAGAATGCTCAAAACATGTGCATAGAACAATCAACTATCTATGTCGAGTCATGGTACTATCCCGAAATCATCTATGAAAACCTTCATCTCTTCAGGGGATATATCAGCAAATATCTTGTCAGCCATTCTTTAAAAAGACCTAGGTGCATTACATAGGCCAAAAGCCATCACATGGTACGTGAAAGTACCAAAAATTGTAATGAATATTTTCTTTAACTTATCTTCTTCCACTATGGCCATCTGGTTATATTATAACCCATGAAATAATCCATGAAAGAGTATGTCTCTCGCCCTGCCAACCAGCTGATCTAAAATCTGATCGTCATGTTACACAATTCAAGACAAGATAAATGGCAAGTGGATATGGAACTCTTTATGATGATGTCAAGAAGCAACAATTTGCAACAACATTCAATGGGAAGGCAATGAATTGGAGAGAAGTACCCCTAGTCCAACAGGTAGTGGCTAAGTGACCAAACTTCCTGCATATATTGCACTACTTGACATTAGGCCCAGGTTACTAACTACTTTGTTGATGGAGAGAAGTACCCCTAGTCCAACAGGTAGTGGCTAAGTGACCAAACTTCCCTCATATATTGCACTACTTGACATTAGGACAATTACGAGGGAAATGTTGCCCCGGGTAATTCACTATATGTATACCCTCTATATCATGTGTGTTCAAGGCCTATTTGTAAATATCCTTATCTATGAATTTTTCCTTAATAACACATAACCCTTTTCTATTCAATTTGTAAGTAACCCCTTTATATAGGATCCTTCTGTATGCAAAAAAATGGTATTTTAAAAACCCCTTATGTTGAACCCATGTGATACATACATATATTTATGACTGACCTCCCCGAGAATGCTGCCCACCACACCACTTACAACTGAATTCTGATGGGCCCCCATCATCGGGCTTTCTAGTACCCATTAAATTTGTTAATGCTTTAAGAAATTAACATCTATGGCAATCTGGTGGTATTATTGAACAATCATATATGTATAATATTTCATCATATCTTTTATTTCCCTATAATGTTCAATGCAAAGGACTCATAAGCAGTGGCTTCAGGAGCTACCCTCCCACTAGGTTGCACAACTTGCAAAGGGGTTGCTACCTGTATTGACTCTTGGTTTATGAAAGGAGCTCTTTGGCTAGCTATTGGCTTAACAATATTTAGAGTAGATGGCAATGAAGGCACATTTTGCATCATGCTTCCTCTACCATTTAGGTTGGTTAGTACTTATTGGGGGTAAAGGTGCCTCTGCTTAGTCACCTGTGTAATACTACACTGACAGTACCCGCCCACTCCACACTACAGGTGGTGGGCACCCGTCATAGTCACTTATTATTTATTCTTTTAGTGAAAATTTGAATAAAAGAAGGCCTGACCACACATTGTGGTTGTTGGAGTTCCCACTTTGAGTTTCACTCTCTCTCTTGCTCTTGCTCTCCATCCGCCATAGCTCTCACCGCCAAGCTTCTTCCTCTTGGGTTCCACTTCCCTTTCAATTGGTATCAGAACAAAGGCATTGGAGCTTGCCCGGCATTCTCTTCCAGATTTGAAGAGCTTCAACCTAAGCTTCAATGGCAGCCATGGCACCTTCACTTGCAAGTATGTTTTGATCTCTCGCCTCCTCCTTGAGCTTCCGGACTTGCATTGGCACCTTCTAGGGTTGCATCATCTAAGCCCCCTTGGCATTGCCAAGTGCTCCCAAGCACCGTTGAAGACCCCCCAGCCCCCCCAAGAATAGCCAGCGCAAAATACGGTGCATTTTTAGGGGGTTGGGCTAACCTGCTCCTGGCCTTTCCTGCTTCTTCCCCGGCTTTCAGGCACTCTTGGCAACCTTTCCGATCATTGTTGGACTCCCCGACATTAGTTCTTGGCTCCCGGTGATCGATTCGAGTGCTTACCCCCTTCAGCCATTGCTGTATACACGGTCCAAGGACTGTCAAAACAGGGCATCACTTGATATTTACTATTTGATGCTTCTTGGCATTGCCCGTTTGATGCCTATTGATGCTCGGTGATGCCCCGATGTTATGGGATGCTATGTCTATTCTTTGAGATTGATTTGGAGCAGATTTGGGCACTGATTGAGCTTCATTTAATAGTAAATATGCTGTTTTAATACAATGGGCTGAAGCTCATTTACTTGGTGTATGCATGGGTTCTTGGATACTGGGTGCTTATTGGAGGTTTGAGTGATCATACCAATGTATTTGGAGATTGTCAAATGCTTCTTTTTGGTTTCAGAATGCTTTTGAGCTTGGATTAGGGTCTGACTTGGTCATCCTTCACTGGCATTTGGCTTTCATTGGCATGCTTTGGATCGGTTTATGCCTACTGTCATGCTTGACATTTAGGCTTGCATTTATGCTTTGGTCCGATATGGATACCACTTGGTTTGCCCATGCTTGACAGTTACTTGGAGAATCACCTTCAGATGTATTTGAGCATTTTGGAAATATTGGGCATTACATTTGGTTGTCAATTACATGCTCTTTGAATGCTTTCAAGCTTATGCTTTAGGGGTTTGAGATAGCTTGGGATTCATGCTCCAAATGTATCCTATTGGGATTTGACATGTCTGATGCTATGTACTCCATGTATTAGAGCATTGCTTGCTCTATTTGCATCTGACTTTACTTCCAGTTGGGAGCCTCTTGGTATATTCGAATGTACACAGAGTCTTACTTACACTTGAGCTTGAGCTTGTGGGACAGTTACATGCATTTGCTCTCTTGAGAGCTTTATGTTTGCAGTTAGTCTGTAGTGGGCTGATTTGATATGCCTATTGGGACAGACACCTATCTCTATCACAGGTTTGTCAATTTTGTATGCATCTTGGATGGTTATGCATTGAGCTTCTTGCTCTATTAGTTGTGCTTGTGCTTGGTCTCTTCTCTTACCTCGCGACCCATTACATGCATGACTTCTAGACCTATGAGATGTCTCTTGCTTGACAGGTTATTGGTTTGATAGTTCTCGGTACCTTCTTGCCCCTTGGCACTCACTGTTGGATGTATCTTGCTACCTGGCAGTTACAATGCATATGTATAAGTGATTGCTTCACTTTGGGACGGTTTTATATACTGCTGTCATTTATCACAGCAAGCTGAAATCTACAAATTTCGAGCACTTCTATGAGGATAATGCTTACTATTTGATGTTATCTTGGTCATATTTGGTGGATAGGTGCTTCTCTTGGTGGTATCCACTCTTTTAGCCAGTTTTAGCACTGGTTTTAGTTCATTTTCCGCTAATTACAGCAACATGCAATTTTGCATTTTTTGCATTGATTTGGGACAGTATGGTTGGCCATTTGAAAGACACAACTCTCTTTAACATTGCCAAGTTGGATGGTACCAACTATGGGTATTGGAAGTCCCAGATATGGAAGGTTTTCGTGCAGAAATTGCAGATTAAACCTTTGTGTTTTAAGGGTGTTAAACCCGAGAATATGGATGATGATGTTTGGATGGAAATTGATGAGCTATGCAAGTCTACCATTATCTTGTCACTCTCAGAAGAGGTCCATCATAATGTTGTTGAAGATGAGAATCAGAGTGCATGGGATTTATGGGAGAAGATTCAGGAGCTCTATGTGCAGCAGAGTCCTGTGTCACAGATGTATTGACTGAAGCAGTTAGTGGACCTTCGCATGAAGGAGGGGACATCCCTATCATCTCATTTTAGTCAGTTTCATGCTATCATGAAGAATCTATTGTCACAGGGTATTGAATTCAAAGAAAACTTGCACCCATTGTTTTTGCTTGGCACCTTGCCTCAATCATGGGATGTCTTTCGTATTGCCATATGCACGAACAAGCTCGATGGGCCAAAAATCAAAGATGTTGAGAGTGCTTTATTGACTGAGGAAATCAACAGGAGAAACAATGATGCTTCCCGCTCTTCACATGCATTGATTGTTAACGGTGGTAGACATGCCATGCATGATAATGATCATAAGGCCAGGGACTCTCAGAAGTCCAGGTCCAAGTCACATGGTCGTAATAAGTCTCGTAGATGGAAGTCTGATCTTACTTGTTATTATTGTGGGAAAGCAGGACATATTAGGCTGCAGTGCCATAAGATGCGTGATGATAAGTGCAAGGAAAAGGGAAAAGAGAAAGTGCAGGAAAAGTCTTCTGAGCGCAGTATTGTACCTGCAAAGTCCAGTGTGAAGATTGAAGAGGTTAATGTCAACATGCCACTGATTTAGATGACGATTACATACTTGCAACTTCTTCATGCGATGCCTTACAGACTTCTGAGATACATTCTATGCATGCGCAGTGCTGGCTCTTGGATTTGGGTGCGTCATTTCATGTGACACCCTATAGAGATTAGTTTCATACATATCGTACCATGTCTGGTTATGTGCTTCTTGGTGATGATAGGTCTCTTGACATTGTGGGCATTGGAGATGTTAGGCTGCAGTTTCCTTCTCACAATTCTTTTGTTTTGCATGATGTATGCCATGTACCTGCATTGACTCACAGCCTTATGTTAGCTGGACAGCTTGATGATGCAGGGTATTTTGTGTCTTTTGGAGACTCTGCATGGAAGATTACTCATGGTAGGCTTGTGCTTGCAAGAGGTGCCAAGTCCGGCAGCCTCTATCCCTTACTTGTATATGAAGCTACATTGGATCATGTTTTGTCTATGGGTTCTATCCCCCATGTATCCCTCTGGAATGATCATTTGGGGCATATGTCCCTTAAAGGAATGAAAATGCTCCGTGCTTTGCAGTATCTTTCACCTTTTGACTCTTCGCATTTTGATTCTTGTGATCATTGTTTGTATGGTAGGTAGACTAGAAAAATGCATAAAAAGTCTAGTAAGAAACGCATGGGTGAGCCCTTGGCTCTTGTGCACTCAGATGTATGTGGACCCATGCCCTGCCAGTCACTTGGTGGGGCAAAGTACTTTGTTACTTTCATAG
The DNA here is from genome assembly GCF_053477565.2 of Lygodium microphyllum. Lineage (NCBI taxonomy): Eukaryota > Viridiplantae > Streptophyta > Polypodiopsida > Schizaeales > Lygodiaceae > Lygodium > Lygodium microphyllum. The sequence goes on along the minus strand of NC_141138.1, from coordinate 36,406,405 downwards.
ATGATTACTCACGTAAGGTTTGGGCTTATCCCATAAAGAGAAAATCCGATGTCTTAGACACATTGCAATGTTGACTTGCATTGGCAGAGAACCAGTCTGGGAAAATGCTAAAATGCCTAAGGTCAGATAATGGGGGTGAGTATGTATCACGTGCTTTTGAGCAGTTTTGTGATGAGCGGGGTATTAAGCGTCAGTTGACCGCCACTTACACCCCTCCCCAGAATGGTATGGTTGAATGCATGAATAGGACTATTTAGGAAAGGGTCCGTAGCATGCTTGGCTTACCGCAACACTTTTGGGCTAAGGTAGTTACTACTACAGTGCATCTCATTAACAGGTCGCCTAGTAGTGGCATTGACTTTCAGGTTGTAGAGGAGGTATGGGCAGGAAAGCCTCCCTCTTATGATCATTTGCGTGTCTTTGGATGTGAGGCATTCTGCCATGTGCCCAAGGACAAACGCAATAAGTTGGATCCTAAAAGTGTCAAATGCATTTTCATTGGCTATGGAGATGCAGGAGAGATGGGTTACCGTCTATGTGATCTGCATGGGTGGAAAGTGATCCGCAACATGATGTCATCTTTCATGATGAAAAAATGCATATGCAGCTTGAGAAAGTGGTTGAGGTATGTAGAGTTATCTTTCAAGAGGAGCCACCTGCTCCCGTTCAGCCTACTCCATGGCCAGCTAGACAGTGTGCAGCATCACCTGATGCTCATGGCCCAAATGTTAGACATACTGATGTTGGCTTGGATGTCGGTCAGGCAGCAGAGCCTGGGTTGAGGTGTTCTACTAGAGATAGATGACGACCTGACCGATTTACGCCCTCTATGGATTATGTACTGGTTACAGATGCAGGAGAGCCTCTCAATTATGATGAGGCTATGCGTAGGGGTGATTCTCACTCTTGGGAGAGGGCTATGCAATCTGAGCTTGACTCATTGCATAAGAATGGATTTGGTTTCCTTGCCTCACGTTAATAAGTCTTTGCCATGCAAGTGGGTGTACAAGCTGAAAAGTACCCTTGGACACCCAAGCTGACATACAAGGCTTGATTGGTTGCTAAGGGTTTTAAGCAAGAGCATGGTGTTGACTTTGATAAAGTCTTTTGTCATGTGGCCAAGATGACCACCCTACGCATAGTCTTGGATTTGGTTGCATAGCTTGACCTGAACTTATACCAAATGGATGTCAAGATGGCTTTTTTACATGGGGACCTGCATGATGAGATTTACATGGAGCAGCCTAAGGGCTTTGTAGACCCTGACAGGGAACACCTAGTGTGCAAGCTAAAGAAGAGTCTATATGGCTTGAAGCAGGCACCTAGGGAATGGTACCATAAGTTTGATGCATTCATGTAGTCACAAGGCTACAATCGTAGTGCTATGGATCCGTGCTTGTACATGAAGAAAGCCCGTGACGGTTCTTTACTGATTTTGGTACTCTATGTGGATGACATGTTTTTAGCAGGGACAACTCATGAGGAGCTAGATGCTCTTAAGGCTCATCTCAAGAAGAGCTTTGAGATGAAAGATTTGGGACATGCCTCTCATATACTTGGTATGTGCATTACACATGATAGATCTCAAGGACTACTCTATTTGCCATAGAGGGAGTACATTCATAAAGTCCTTGAGCGCTTCCATATGCAAGATGTTAAGCCTATTGGCTGTCCATTACCTTCTCATGTGAAGGTTTCACAGGTCGATTGTCTATAGATAGATGAGCAGAGGGCCGAGATGGCCAAGATTCCCTATGCTTCAGCCATGGGCAGTCTTATGTATGCCATGATAGCCATCCATCCAGATATTGCCTTTGCAATTGGAGTTGTGGCACATTATATGGCTACACTTGGAAAGAAACATTGGGATGCCGTAAATCGTATCATGAGGTACCTGAAGGGCACAATAGATATGTATATTTGCTATGGCAGCTAGGATATAGGAGTCGTGGGGTACACTAACTTTGATTATGTAGGACATACAGATAGTAGGAAGCCCACTTTTGGCTATTTGTTCACTTATGCTGGAGGGGCTATCTCTTAGATGTCCGGGGCATAGAAGTGTACGGCTCTTTCTAGTACAGAGGCCAAGTATATTGCAGTCACAAGAGGCTTGCAAGGAGGCTATCTGTTTAGGCCTTTTGATTGCAGACCTTGGTATGACAGATGCTATGTCTACATTGCATTCGGATTCTATGAGTGCCATTCAGTTGGCCAAGAATCCGATCTTCCATGAAAAGACGAAACACATTGAGATGAGGTATCACTTCATTCGTGAGGTCATTGAGGATGGGTCTGTTGACCTTGTCAAGATTCTGACCGAGCAAAATCCTACAGACTTGCTCACGAAGAGCCTCACTACAGAGCGCTTTGTCTTCCTCAGGAGATTGATGGGCGTTGGATGAGATGATGTCTTTTTCCTCATCCTGCTGTACATGTGTACATGTTGTACTATCTTTTCTTTTTTCTCTCTCACTAGGGCAGATTCGCCTTTAAGTGGGAGGTTGTTGGGGGTAAAGGCGCCTCCACCTAGCCGCCTGTGTATTACTACACTGACAGTACCCACTACTGCACATTGCAAGTGGTGGGCGCCTGCCACAGTCACTTATTCTTTATTCTTTTAGTGACAGTTTGAATAAAGGAAGGCCCGGTCACACATTGTGGTTGTTGGAGTTCGCACTTTGAGTTTCACTCTCTCTCTTGCTTTGGCTCTCCATCCGCCATAGCTCTCACTGCCAAGATTCTTCCTCCTGGGTTCCACTTCCCTTTCAGTACTGATTGCACCTTGATCTCTACTAACCAATCCCAAATTATTTCCAAGACTAAGGCGTGAATTTAGATTTTCCCAAGATGCATAGAACGCTTATAAGTGGGACTCTACTTCCTCTAGTCGAGCTATAACATATCTATATTTGCTAGAGGAACACTACTCAATTGCACTTGGATATTGAAGTCCAATTCATGTAAGAAATATTGCAGTTGGGTAGGTGGGATAGGGATACAAGCTTGCAACTTGTGAAAGACCTCTTTCATCTTATCGGCATATGCTCGGACATTTTTCATGGGGCTCTTGATGTGTCGCATTTAGCACACATAGCCAAAATTGACCACCTCTCTCAGGGGAAAATTCCCTTTGAAAGGCTATAAAGAGTAACTCAATCATGGTTATTGTACTGGCTTCTAAGCCATGATACCACATTGTAGCCCTCCCTTTTAGGGTCATGTTAAAAAACATCATTAAATGTCCTTCATCTTGAATTCAACAATTAAATATAAGTTTCTAAAACTCATTGATGTGAAGCTCTACATCCTCAACCCATTAAACATGGGCAGAGAGAAACCTAAGGCTAGCTAATTCGGCATACTAGCATGAATTGCAATAGGTTGTGCCATAATGACAACTAGATTTTCTATAGGAGTTTGTAACGGTGTGATTGCAACTCCACTTGAAGTGGACTGACTTATTGGGAGAAGGGAAGAACTAGAGTTTCCTCCTCCTCATAATGGATTGGTTGTGGCACTAGGGTCATTAAGATCTCTCCCTTGTAGTAGGGGTATCGGACTATACATTGAGGGGAATATCTCCAAAAGGTTTCAACCCGTCATCTAGCCCCTTTGGCTCTTTCTTGTTTTTGGATCTTGGATTGACGACATTTATCAAGAAATAATGGGTTTATTTCGATGCTCTTTGGCAAAAGCTAATTGAGTAGTCCCTAATTAACCAATATTTAAAAATTACCACTTATTAGCAGCTCCCAGCAAACACGATACCTGTAGAGACTAAAAATGGATACGATATTGGCTCTAGGGTTCTAGGTAGGCATCCTAAACTCAACAAAATAACCCCATGACCATGCAGCCCACTAGGAGCGTATAGACACTATAAATTGATTGATTGAAAGAATGCGTTGGTAGATATAATCTCTAGAATGTAGTTCAATATGATGCCCTTCTCAACTCCAAGTAGATGGAGCACCCAAACATATTGGTGGCTAGTACCTCCAACTTAAACATTGTGGCCTTATGGGTCTCCTACACCCCAAGGATTAGCCTTAGGATGCATTGTCTCAAATATATAGCACGTATGCATAAATTCCACTCTTTATGATATTCATTCTAGGAGATAATATAATCCTCACCAAATTAGTCCCCAAAGAAAATGATAACACTAGACCTTTTGTCAGGAGACCTCATGATCATCATGGGTCAATAGTTGAAATCAAGTGCTATGCATCTAAGAGATAGTTTTGTTTATATCGTATATGAAAATGTAGATGCAAAGTGAATGACATATGTGCTCAAACAAGTAAACTTATAAATCAATCAGTGTGGATGTACACAAACAACCCTTTCATGATTCTACTCTATCATATTGCTTTATTGCTAAGGCAGCACTAGAATAACCCGTGCTATCGCCCTTTTACGTTGTAAATCAAACGAATCTTATATGCTAGAATATGCATAAAATCAGAATTCAAATGATTTTTAACTCCCACAATTCCCTTCCCCCTATCGTTTAAAATTTTACATTCAATGGATAGGTTAAAATGGAATTTCATGATATTTCTTTATATATAAAGTGATAAACACATACCATGACATACAAATGTGAGTAAATTGAAGCAAAATCTTATGCTTTACCTTTGTTATACTTGCACAAATATGATTTTAATTTTCTATGATTTTTAAATACAAAACTACTTTTTTTCTATTTTCTTTATCTTAAAATCATATTTTTGATATTTTTTCTTTTTTTTCTTTATGTAAAATATGTATTTCCTGATTTTTCTAAGTCAAAGAATTAATTCACACTCTAATTCATCATCATATTTGATTTTATCCCATACATGAACATGATTTAATTCCTAGAAACAAAAAAAACATCAAAATTTCTCTTAAAACATGCATTTTGGGTTTTGAAAAATTAATGACTCATGATTACAAACACGGATTCTACATTCTATGATTCACAATCCTCAAACACATAATAACCAAGCCTTAAACAAATTTTCATCACATATGAACAAGATTTGCACCATGAATTATAAAAAAGAATCCAAATTTCTATTAAAAAGAGGCTTACTGCCATTTTTTGGGTTTTAGATCTCAAGAATTATTTTTTTGGATAGCCACTGCACCTGCCATTGGTCTCCAAATAGCATTGGTCATCACTCTTTATCATCAACATAATCTCACATCAATCTGGTTCAAGCCGAACAACCGATCTCCATCCTGATCTTCTCCAAATAATTCCCACATGAATAATCCATTAGAGGAGAGAGAGGGAGGCAAGAGAAAGGTTGATTTTTAAACTTTTTAATTACTGCATCATTCTCTGCAAAATTTCTTGCGATTGAAGGCAAAGAATACATAGATCTCATCCCTTAGAGGATGCCTAGTGCAAAATGCATTTTTTAATGAAAAATTGGGGGCACCAAAAAATTGATGCCCCCCCTCCACATTTTGTTTTTACAGGTTTAAGCCCTTTTAAGCTTGTTTTAAGCTTAATTTTCAAAATAACCAGTTCCATTTTGAGTGTTCACACTTGACCGCAAGTGGGTTTTGTCCAAATAGAGGGGCAAATGACATCTGATTCACAAATGGAATGAATGGCTAGCTTCGTGGAATAGAAAATATTCAACCTAGCCTTCGTCACATGCTTTCTGGCTTTCAGATCTAGTAGGTGCTTCATAACGCCAAACCTTGCAATTATTGTCAATCAGACTCCAATTGATGATGGCCAGACACTTGCGTTAGATTCTCGGTGTTGAAATGCATATAGAAAACTCTAGCTCCTTGATTTGCAACCGTTTCATTTTCTATGAAAAATTGCTCTTTTACACTTCTTGAGGTCTTTTTGCACAACAAATAGGCTCGTAATATTTACTCTCAATGCCATATTGATTTACAACAAGATCCTACATTATCATCAAACACATATGACGAAGGCGTTTGATGTATTGAGGTATCATAGACTCTTTGCTAAGGAGAAGAAGTGTTCTTTTATGTAGACTAAGGTGGAGTACTTAGGCCATATTTTTAGTGAGAAAGGGATACATGCTGATCCTAAGAACGTGCAATGTGTTAGAGGTTGGCCTACATCTACCACTACTTCACTTGGAGAATTTCTTGGTCCATCATCATTCTATCACAGATTCATTAAGCATTATGTAGCTATAGTAGCTACTTTACTTAATAGATTAAAGAAAGAAGATTTCTTTTGGGATTCACTTGTAGATCTTCAACTAGTTAAAGAAACTCCTTACTTTTGGTTCTATTCTAATATATCCGAATTTCTCAAAGGAGTTTACCATACAGTGTGATGCCATTGGCCATGGCATAGGGGTTGTTTTGTTATAGGCTCATGGAGTTATTACCTTTGAAAGTCACAAGATTACGGATAAGGAAATGGGTATGAATGTGTATGACCAAGAGATATTGGCTATTTCACATGTGATAAAGAAGTGCCACCATTACTTATATGGCAATCGGTTTAGAGTTCAAAGTGATTATAGGCTCCTAAAGTATTTCCTCACTTAGTCAAATCTCACTCCTAAGTAGCGCAAGTGGATATCTACTTTGTAAAATTATGATTTTGACATCACTTATACGAGGGGCAAAGACAAAGTGGTAGTAGCTAATTCTCTCTCTAGAATGTGGGCATATAAAGTATAAACTAACTAAGCTACATAGTGATTGGAATTACAGGAGGTCTATCTTTTGGATGATGGGCTCAACCATGTTTTTCAGAAAAGACAATAAGGTCTCATGGAGAACAGCTTAAAAATGGCCTAATGTAGCTTAATGGGAAGATTGTTATTCCCTCTACTTATTCTTTCAAGCAAAGAATTATAGAGGAGTTGCATTCTTCACCTTTAGCTAGAAATTTTGGAGTATTTAAAACCTATGATAAAATCAACAAAAGCCTTTATTGGAAAGGACTACGAAACAATGTTAAGGATTTTGTTATGAAGTATATGCCTTATCAGCAAATTAAGAATAGCACCCCTAAGCCAGATAGTTTATTGCAACCACTACCTATTCCTAATGGCAAGTGGATGCATATTACCATAGACTTCATTACTGGCTTACCTATTACCAAAAGGGGATGGAATAGTATCTATGTGGTAGTAGATAGACTCAACAAGATAGTCCATTTTATTCTTACTAAGACATAATTCATTGCCTCATAGATGTAATGTGCCCACTCCTCAATTCGCAGGACACGTCTTAGCAGTCCATCGAGAGATATATCTAGAAGACGCCGCCCGACACTCCCAAGGAATGACACGGGGTTTGCCAACTAGCGTCTCTCGACTCTGCCCCGAAACGGAACTTATCCAACCGTTCCCACTAGGATAGACCTGAAGTCTGACTTTTCCTAACATTTCTCGTAAACATTTCCTTTGAGGAAATCTCTTGGCTAACCGAGACCACCCTTTCGTGGGATAGACCCATTGGTCACATCCACCACACTTCCCTCGGGGGTTGTTTTAGTTATCTAATTACCTACCACATTATGTTTGACATATAAAAGCAGTTTCCTTAATTAACCCGTTAATCATAGGTTCTTTTATGTAATTTAGGGCACTAACACGAAGACAATATAAAACAAGATCAAACAAGATCAAACACTTCCTTAACTTATCTTAGGATTAATGTTTGTCTCCTGCCCATACAGGAGAATTAAGTGTTCCTTTCTGCCGCTACAAAAAAATCCTTCCGTCTCCTGGCAATAAAACCCGAAGGTTTATCCTACCAAGATTCCACCTTATAACTAGTATCAAGGCCTTGAGATCCCATCTCGAGTCACATAGAACACTTGTGTAGGGCCCGTAGGCATTGGGATTTACGGCTAGAGCCCCCACTGGCACCCAAGTGTCCTCCTACGCCAAGTAATTTCCACAGAGAGACCTCTCGCGGCGGGTTTGATCCACATTCTCGGTGCAGATTCAAAACCCCCTTGGTTAGGGTTTGGCGGTTTGCGGGGGGGTAGCTAGTGCCATCCTTCCTTAATTATCCCTTTAGGAAATCATCCATAGCTAAAGCAACCAGCCTAATAACATTTACTAGGGAAAACATCCCTTTTGTTCTCATGGCAATCAGTCATCACAGACCTGGCCATGACATCATCAATCACACCCCACTTGGATTAACATCCAAAACCACATTAACAAATAGTTGAATGCACAACCTCATGTTTCAAGGCATTGCAATCCCATTGCATGATCCAAATCCACATCAACAAACAATTGAATGCACAACCTCTTGCTTCAAGGCATCGCAATCCCATTGCATGATCCAAAACCACATTAAAAAACAGTTGAATGCACAACCTCTTGCTTCAAGGCATCGCAAAGGCAGAAACCAAGCAATTGAGGTAACAACCACTGTACTCTTCCCAAGATACAATTTATTCTCATTACTTACATCTAGAACATTACTTCAAGCATCCAAAGGCTATCATCCAAGTATTCGAACCAACAGTCATTGTATTCCTTTTGAGAATATCTCTTACTCCTCCTTGAGACACACCATAGGAGTCTATGATGGGTGAACGCTCTTGTTTACTCTCCCCCTTGGGGATTTTCCTCCTTTGGTAGGTATTCGGGTTAGATTTCTCTAGGACCTAGAGGCTTTGTCTTCGCTCAACTTGTCAATGAAAGACAAGTTTGTATTTTTCCCAGAATACATTGTAGCTACCCATATGATAATTCAATTGTCCTTGATTTGGATTGGAAGTAGTGCCTCCTCTCATGGTCTAGGGTCTTGACAAGTTTATTTACCTATGCACCTCATAAGGTGAAGCCTAGTTAAATCGTGTAACATGTCCCCCTTTCCACTTGTAGGACACGCCTTAGCAGTCCATCGGGAAGAGAGTCTAGAAAGCGCCGCCCAGCACTCCCATGGAATGTCACAGGTTCTGCGATCTAGGTCTTCCCAAGCCTGCCACAAAGTGGAAGCATTCCGGCCATTCCCACTTAGGACCGACCTGAATCAGGGTTCTCTTATTGGTCAAGTTTCTAGAATGGTAGCTAGCGTCGAACCCCAGATAAATTACTTTACATAGAAACATCAAGGTCGAAGCAGATTTATACTGCACTTGGTTCAAGGAGAATGGGAAACAAGAGGGATGTGAAGCTCGACCGCTCTGCCCATAAGGCATAGTCCCATTCCGTTCCCCTAAAACAGTATAAATCGAGATTCTAGCTCTAAAAATTCTAGGTCATCGTTACCTTGCTGTCAATTCCTTTGAGAAAAGTTCCTGGCCAACCGAGACCACCCTTCCATAGGACGGACCCAGGGTCACATCCACCACACTTTCCTCAGGTTGCTTTAGTTATCTAATTACCTATCACATTTAGTTTGACAAGCAAAAATAGCTTCCTTAATTAGCCAATTAATCAGCGGTTTCTTCACATAACTTAGGCATTGACATAGAAAAACAATGTCAAGCAAGTTTCTTTTCAACATTTGATCTTTATTTATCAGTCTTTGGGATACATCATATAATCCGCCCGAAGGGTAATCCATAATCTGCTTGAAGGCAATTCCAACAATCCTCAGGGATTGCTATTCCAAGTTTCCACCCATTGACTAGTATGCAGGCCTTGAGATCCCATCTCAAGTCACGTCGGCCTCTTTGCAGGGTTCGGAGGCAAGGGATTTACCGCTAGAGCCTCCCCTGGCACCCAAGCATCCCGCTGCCCCAAGTAGAATCCACGAAGAGACCTCTTGTGGTGGGTTCGGTCCACATACTCGGCGCGGCTAACAACCCCCTTGGATAGGGTCAGGTAGATAGTCGGGGGTAACTGATGCTCCCTCTTCCTCCAGGCTTTCAACTTGAAGCATTAGTTATTTTCCAACATTATTTCCTTGAGCAAAGAAGAACAAACAGTGCTCCTAAGTGTACAAACACAAGCACTCCAGTGGTCGTTTATATGGCCAACTGCTAAGGTGTGAATCCTTCTCTCTGAATACATCCAGCATTCGATCCGGGATCAATTGCGACTTGGCAAGATCCCAAGGGTTTTGTAAGCTGAGTTGCTTGTTTACCCCTTTCTCCTTGGGTTAGGATTTATACCCTGTTGACCCAACTTGTCACTACCTTAGATATCCTTAAATTATAGACAATAAATCCTGGGCAACCTTGTTGTCCTTTCTTGTTTTGGTCAATTGCTTGCTAGGCAATTCATAATTTCCCTAACTTGGCAAATAAGCCCCAAGGAAGGGTGATGTAGCAGGATGACTGTTATCCTCTAGAAAATTAGACTTGTACTTAGAACTTGCCAACCTTGTTCTAAGGAGTGGCAATACTGTTTGTGATTCAGATACAAAACCATGTGACGTTGCAACTTATTGCACAAGATAGGTGTCAATACCAACTTGTGGGGTTTACATATTTCTTCGTGTGGTATTTCTTTATCAAGAATAATGGGTTTGGAAGTCCTTTTGACCCAACCCAACCTGGTTTAGTGCCATGGGACTGGGGTGTTAATTTTCGCTTGAGCTTCCATCAGCTCTCGTAGCTCCCGCATCTCTCATGACTCTCAAGCTTTCTCTCTTCATCTCCTTCTCTCTCTCTCTTCTTCTCTTCTTCTCTTCTTCTCCTTCTCTCTCTTCTCTCTCTTCTCTCTCTTCTCTCTCTTCTCTCTCTTCTCTCCCTCCTTTCTCTCTTCTCTCTTCTTCTCCTTCTTCTTCTTCTCCTTCTCTCTCTTCTCTCCCTCTTCTCTCTCTCCCTCTTCTTCTCCTTCTTCTCCTTCTTCTTATTCTCTCTCTTCTCTCTTATTCTCTACCTCTCCTCTTCTTCTCCTTCTTCTTCTCTTCTCTCTTCCTCTCCTCCTCCTCCTCCTTCTTCTCTCTCTTCTCCCCCTTCTTCTTCTCTCTCTTCTCCTTCTCTCTCTCCCTCTTCTTCTCCTTCTACTTCTCTTCTCTCTCCCTCTTCTCCTCCTTCTTCTTCTCCTCTCTCTCTTCTCCTCTCCTCTTCCTCTTCTCTCTCTCCTCTCTTCTTCTCTCCCTCTTCTTCTCCTTCTACTTCTCTTCTCTCTCCCTCTTCTCCTCCTTCTCCTCTCCTCTTCCTCTTCTCTCTCTCCTCTCTTCTTCTCTCCCTCTCCTCTTCTTCTCCTGCTTCTTCTCTTCTCTCTCCCTCTTCTCCTCCTCCTCCTCCTTCTTCTTATTCTCTCTCTTCTCCCCCTTATTCTTCTTCTCTCTCTTCTCCTCTCTTCTGTCGGCCTGTCGAAATCAAAAAGGGGGGGACCGTGCTGCAGCCTATCGCTAGCTGGGGGCGTGCTGACGAAGGCCTAGGAGGGCTGCTGCTGTCGCGCAAGCACGAGGGGGGGAAGCTTCCAACGGAGGGGGGGGGCGCAACGTCTGTCATCGATCCTCAGAGGGGGGGAAGCTTCTGCCCTTTATAAGGTTGGGGGGAGGGGTCAACTGTCCACCGCCGCCATCCATTTGGGGCTGCATGGCCCCTTTCACCCATTACTCACCCATTACTCACCCTCTCTCTCTGTCCCCGCCATGCAAACGGAAGGGGGAGAGAGAGGGAGGAAAAAAAAGTCAAAAAAATTTTGAAAAACTTTTAAAAGGGGGGGTTCTCATGGGGGAGGCCCGAGGGGAGCACAAGGGTCACCGGGGGGGGAGACATTACACTAATTAGTTTATAGAGAAGATATTTAGATTGCATGGATTACCATAGGCGATTGTACATGATAGGGATTCAAAGTTCATGAGTAAATTTTAGCAGGTGGTATTCACCTCCATGGGCACTAAATTGGCTCCTGCTATAGTCTATCATCCACAAATTGATGGCCATATATAAATGGTAAATAAGTGGTTGGAGACTTGCCTTCACCATTTCTGTCATGATGTGCAACATGCATGGGATTCTTGGTTGCATTTGGATGAGTTTGCTTACAATAACTCCACTCATACTAGTATTTGAGTTTCACCCTATGAGGCTATGTACAGTTACAAGGTGCCCTTAACCATAGTTGCTTTCAATGAGAAAATCAATCCTCATGGAAAAGAAGAATTGGAAAGAATGCGAACCCTTCTTCAATAGTGTAAGATGAATCTTAGGAAGGCCAAGATCAAATGAAGATGTATGAAAATGAGAAGAGGTGGCCTTTAGAGTTCCAAGAAGGAGAATTAGTTTTGTTGAAAGTACCCAAGTCTCATTACTCTACCTTGAAGGATAGATCCAATAACAAGCTTGCTCACAAGTTTTATGGACCCTATAGGATCCTGAAGCACATTGGAGACTTGATATATAGATTGGAACTACCCTTTTTTATGAAGATTTATAATGTGTTCTATGTTATTTACCTCAAGTCATTTTATGGTACTCATGTGGATAAAGTTGATGAACTATACCTATAGATGAAGATGGTCTTATTTAGTACATCCTTAAGGAGATCATACGTTAGCATGAGAAGCATGAGAAGAAGCTTCACTCTCATTCTATCATTGAGTATTTGATTAGATGGAGAGGTTTTCCACTCGAAGAAGCTTCTTGAAGGTTTGAAACTATATTAGATGAGTTTTCTTACTTGTGGGATGTATTGGTGGTTGAGGTATAACTATAGTGGAGCCATTATGGAGTAGACATGGCTTAGAAAATAGTTTTTTTTAGAAAAAAAAAATTGGCCAAATTTTCAAAAATGTGCTACCTACATAGGTCAAAGTACTCTTCAATAGCTATGTTTTGACATGTAGCATGCTTCATTTGGATACTTCTATAAGAAATTACAATAGATTTTGTTCAACAAGGTCTATTTTTACAGCAAGCTATCTATTCATTCTTGAGCTTGTTTCTTGAAGATTTAAAGGCTCCAATCTCTTTTGAAGACATTAAGATTATGTATACAATTGAGGCTTACCTTCATGTCTTCATTCTAGTCAATATACTTCAATCTTTCATTCATTTTCGTTCTTTGTATAGTTGAAATTAGAGTAGTACTATGTTTCATCCATCCTTTGTAGCTATTGTAAGTTTATTTTTGTGGGCAAAAACCTTTGGGCAAGGATAGATTATAACAAGCTATGAAAAATATATATATTAGTATGGATTTATTAAAAATACATTGTCACACTGATATAGGTATAAAAGGGAGACATGTAAAATTTGACATCTCTTTAATAATAATACAATCACTATCTCTCACCTCACCTCCTTGTTCATAGCTTTCATGGCTCCTCTATTTTCTTTCTTAACTTTCTAGTCTTTCTCTCTCCTCTACTATTCTTTCTCTTAGCTCTCACCTCTCAGCTCTCTCCTTGATAGGCTAGTAGGATGATCTTACAATAATTTGAACTATTGCCTCTTGAACTTGATAACCATAATCTAGGTTAGGCTAGAATATGAGTCAAAATATAGGGTAAATACTAATGTTACCCATTACAACTTACATTTATAAATTATACATCAAAGGTATTTATGCAAATTATTATCCAATAAAGAGTGATATGTCATCAATATTAAAAGTATTATATATTGAAATTGTAAACATAATCCCTTAATATATGTCATTAAGGCTTATTGTCTTTTGTCCATGTATTGAAACAACTACTAAATACCAAATCAGCCTATGAGACATATCCATGTATAAATAAATATCCTCATGATGTCTTGAAAGTTAAAAAGAAAAAAAGAAAAAATACTATCTAAATGTGCAATAAGTACATGCATCATCATCTAGGCAAATCCTCAATGTATGCATGTCCATCTAGAAATGTGAAGTTATATGTATGCAAATTTAACACCATTGAGAGAGAGAGAGAGAGAGAGAGAGAGAGAGAGGGAGAGAGGGAGGGAGGGAGGGAGGGAGGGAGGGAGGGAGGGAGGGAGGGAGGGAGGGAGAGAGAGAGAGAGAGAGAGAGAGAGAGAGAGAGAGAGAGAGAGAGAGAGAGAGAGAGAGAGAGAGAGAGAGATGTGTGTGTGTGTGTGTATTTCAACCCCTTTCTCTCTCTCTCTCTTACTTTCTAGATAGATAATATTCTAATCCTTGTCGAATAGGTAAACAAAATACAGTGTGAGTAATTTGATTTATGGATTGTTGATTTCGAAAATTACTAGTAATATTAGTGATTTGAAAATTGGGACCTTGCATCATGTTCTAGCCTTGAGGGGTTCACTATATGTAAATTCCCTATAAGTTCTTTCAATATCTATTTAAAAGTACCATTATTTGTGAGTCTTTTTTGAATAAAGTATGCCTCTTTTCTATTGAATTTGTCAGTAACCCCTTTATATATCACCCTTTTATATGTAAAAATTATTTTAAAATGATATTTTAAATATCCCTTCTTTTGAACTTAGGTGATATGCTTACATACATATGAGTGATTTCCTAATATTCTGATGCCAGGAGGCATATTCCACGGTGGATTCCGTGCCACGGTGGATTCCGTGAGGTTTTACAGTGGATTCCGTAAACTTTAATGACCAGGGCTCATACACAAAGTGGATTCTTTGTGCGAGAAGTTGATGGCTGGGGATGCCTGTCCTTTTCGGGTGTTTCATTAATTTAGTGTGTACATGGGTGATTCCATAGCGGGTGATTCTGCAAAATGCATATTAAATTAATAAATGTTTATGAGTTTAGAGTGCGCACTCATAATAAATTAAGGTTAGGATTTATTTCTAACCAGTTGATTTGTTTATGTAGCTGAAAACTGCTAGGTATTCACTTTTGTCGGTTTAATTGTATTATTTTACTAACGATTCTGAATGCTTCAGTTGATGTGTAGAGATAGCAGCAGCGGCGGAGGAAAGCATTGGAGTCTAGCGAGTATTTGATCTATGGATTATATTTTGATAGGCGCCACACCTATATTTTGTCATGTCTATTGAGGCATCGATTATTTATTATTATTTTGTATGCGCCCATGCGCATGGTTATGTTATTTCTATTTGGACATTGTATTGGGCGTGCCAGACTCTATGGGCACCGTCCATTAGCTTTATTCCTATTTTTGTAAAAGCAAACTCAAAAGCTAAAAGCTTGATATATTTTTGTAAATTGGGCTATTATTGAGCATGAATATGAAATATACATAAAATACATGCTTTGTGAAGCGCTCACACAAGGCATGGGGGGAGATTGCACCCAATTGGTCTCTTGCTCTTGTCGTTCATGCTTTTTACCTTGTAACTTGTGCAAAAAGTAGAGTTCATTGTTCTTGGGGACCTTCCGGGATTCACTACGCGAGCATACAGCGTCCGATCTGCACACCAGTGGTATGAGAGCGGAGCTGAGATCAAGAGCTTCCAATCGCTACCCATCTCATGTGAAGGCAGAGCTCTTGGAACGATTGGGATCTACGGTCAATCTCGTCACAAACCGTCGATACAGGCAGACTTCTGGCTATCAAGAACCCCTGTTTTTGTCATTAGATCACGAAGGACCGGGCTATACAGATCAAATCTATATTTTTAAGCTTTAACCTTTAAAGCTTAGAGACTATACAAGAAGCTTTAAGCTTCAGAATTCAATCGTGAGATATCGAAAGACCCCCGAAAATCATGCACGACGGTTCAAAACGGTCCCCCCCTCCCCCACATTCTGCGCCGTTTTTTCTTCCATAAGCCCCCCCTAAGCTTAAACAATTAAGCTAAGTCACCTAAAGCCTCCCAATCAACCAAGTTACTACTAACTCCAGGCCACACACCACAGAAGTCAAGTTATGCAAGTAATTTCTGATCAAGTTCTGCAAGTTTCATAAATCGACTAAGTTCTGGAAGTCTGCAACTCTGCAAGTTACATAAGTCTACAACTCTGCAAGTCAGACTAGTCAACTGGAGTCAGAACTGACTTGTGCTCAAAACTCCTAGAAGGATTGTTCCTGCGTAGAAACTCCGAACTGCAAAGTTGTTCGTTGGAAGGTACTCTACCCATATGCAGGTTTGCTGAAGCATTTTCAGCATACGAAGAAGGATAAATCGCAGATTTTCAGAAGATTGAGAAAGTCATACCCAAGAAACACATAAGCCTTGTAACCCCAAACTTGAGCTACGCTCATCCCGCTAACCTGATTTTGAGTGAGAAAGGTCTTTTGAGTTTTTCAGGATGACGGAACCACATATGGATGATCTTATGGCTGACGGCGACTTACCTGAGCCTACGATGGAGCAAAAGCTGGACTTAATCATGATGCAATTGAAAGAAGAACGAAGTGCTAGGCAAACATTGCAAGTTCAACTGGCAAATTTACAAAGAGCGTCTACCGACAAAGAAGAACCTCAAGTTGAAGATCTGATTCGACGTACAATCGTCACAACTCTTGAAGCTCAAACCATTCGCAAGGAATCAAAGATAAGTAAAAGAAGTTTCAAATTTCGTACTTTCAATGGAATATGAGAAGGAAAAACTGTTCTAGCATTTGTTAGTCAGTTTGATGACTATTTCCATGAGGAAACCTATGCAGAAAAAGATAAAATCAAGTGTGTTACTAATAATTTAGTAGACAGAGCATCTCTTTGGTGGACTGTAGTACGCAAGAGCATAGAATGTCCTGCTACTTGGGAAGATTTCAAGAAGAAGTTCATGCAGAATTTCCTTCCACCACAATTTCATGAGAAAGCTATTGGACGAAGACGAACAAGAAGATATGCCTGATTTCACTGAAGATGAGGACGACACTACTACTACTTCCGATACTTTACCTGGTATGCCTACTCCACATTCTTTATTGACTATGAAATGTTTGGTGCGTGGAAAGGAAAATACTATTTTGCATGATGACAGTAGTACTCATGATTTTATTTTAGCAAAATTGGTAAAAGAATTGAAGTTACAGACTGTACCTACGCATTATCGCATAAAAGTTGCATTCTTAGGCACTAGGTATAATGGTACACAGGAAGTGCAAGATTTAGAGATTCAAATTGGTTCATACACTGAAAGAAGAAATTTCTTAGTTGTTCCATTACAATCGAGTGACATTATTTTAGGTATGCCTTGGCGTCACCAGCATAACCCAGATATAGATTATTCCACACACTCAATGAATATTAATTTTCAAGGAAAATCTATTACATTATATGGTATGCATGCATCTAATGTTTTTCCACTGCTTTCGCATACTCAAGCTAAACGTGCATTAAGAAAGAGTAGTAAATCCTATCTCATTTGGGTGAATGAATTGCAAGTAAAAGAAAATCATATGCACCCTAGGCATAAAGAATTTCTTGCATATTTTAAGGACTGTTTTGCAGAAGACCTACCACCTGGTTTACCTCCTTCACGTCCAGAAGACCATAAGATAGATTTGATCCCTGGCACATAACCACCTTGCAAAGCACCATATAGACATAACCGGATAGAGCAAAAAGAAATCCAGAGTCAAGTTGAGGAATTACTAAATAGAGGATTGATTAGACCTAGCAATTCTCCATTCGGTGCACCTTTTCTGTTAGTCAAGAAAAAGAATAATACCTATCGTATGTGCATTGACTATCGAGCTTTAAATAAGATCATTGTAAGGAATAGGTATCCCATTCCTAGAGTTGATGACCTTATGGACAAACTGCAAGGATTTGCTATATTTAGTAAAATTGACCTTAAGTCTGGTTATCATCAGGTGAGACTAGATAAGTCTGACATATTCAAGATTGCATTTAGAACACATTTTGGTCATTACGAATTTTTAGTCATGCCATTTGGATTGACTAATGCACCTGCTACGTTTAGTAGAATGATGAACCGTATATTTCTGAAATATCAGTATTGTGTAATTGTTTTCTTTGATGATATTTTGGTGTTTAGTCAAAATGAGAAAGAACATTATGAGCATTTGTCATTGGTTTTTCAGTTATTGAAAGAAAATCAACTGTATGCAAATCCTGAAAAGAGTGAATTCTTTAAAATAGAAATTGAGTATTTAGGTCATATTGTATCATCTGATGGAATTAAAGTTGATCCTAAGAAAATTGATGCGATATTGAATTGGTTTGTACCTGAAAACGTGCATGAGTTACGCTCATTCCTTGGTCTTGCTAGTTTCTATAGGAAGTTTGTACGTAATTTTTCATTACTTGCTTTACCATTAACCAAACTTCTGAAGAAAGGTATTGTTTATCAATGGACCGAAAATCAATAGAAATCCTTTGACTTATTGAAACATGCATTAACCCATGCCCCTGTTCTACAGTTGCCTGACTTTAATAGACCATCTTTCTAGTAGTGATCGATGCTAGTGGATCAGGAATAGGAGCTGTACTTATGCAACACAACCATCCCATAGCCTATTCTAGTTGTAAGTTGAAACCCTCTGAGCTGAAATATTCTACATATGACAAAGAACTATTAGCAGTTGTACAAGCATTAAGACAGTGGAAACACTACTTAATGGGTTCAGAATTTATGATTAAGACCGATCAGCAAAGTATTAGACATTTACTTAGCCAACCTCAAATCTCTGACCGACATATCAAATGGGCCTCCTTTATTCAAAGTTTTCATCCTATCATTCAATACCAACCCGGAAAAGAAAATGTAGTGGCTGATGCATTGAGTAAAAGACCTGCCATTCATAATATTTCTGTTATATCTTTTGATTCTTTGATTGCTATGAAAGATACATATCATCAGGATATTACTTTTCATACTGATTGGAATAAATTACTTCAAAATAATTTGATTCCTATTGATTCATTGTCATATAATGATGGATTTATGTTTTATGAAAAGAGATTGTGTGTTACAATTCCATTCCGATCTTTTGTTTTGAATGAAATTCATTGTTCCCCATACCAAGGTCATAGAGGTATCATATCTACCTTACGTACGTTAACTGAAGATTTTTATTGGCCGCATATGGATGCTGATGTATCTAACTTTGTTTTTGAATGTTTGATTTGTCAAAGAGTTAAGAGACATCATGGTAAACAGTATGGATTGCTTATGCCTTTGTCTATTCCATCTAAACCTTGGAAAAAAATTTATATGGATTTCATTACTGGTTTACCTAATACTAAATCTAACCATGATATGATTTGGACAGTTGTAGATAGATTTAGTAAACAAGCATATTTCATTCCATGTAAGAAAACTTTAACAGCATCACAAGCATCACAATTGTTTTTGAAAACTGTTTTTACTAACCGTGGATTGCCAAAAGTTATTATTTGAGATCGTGATTCTAGATTTTGTAACAACTTTTGGATTACTCTGTTTGCTAACCTAGGCACAAAGATTGATTTCTCATCTGCATTTCATCCAGAAACTAATGGACAAACAGAAGCCACTAACAGCACAATTCTAGATTTTTTACGTGCATATACTATCTCTAAACCTCATACATGGGACACACATTTGCATTTATTACAGTTTGCATATAACAATACACCACACACATCTACAAAGAAAGCACCGTTTGAAGTGATTTATGGATATAGATTATCTACACCTGTTGCATCTTTGTCTAATAGAATTCAAAGTGCTGATGATATTGCTAGTATGCATAACAGTATTTTTCATGAGGTCAAAGATATGATTGCTAAAGCCCAGCAATCATATACCAAACAAGACAACAAGAAAAGACAAGCTATGAATTTCAAAGTTGATGATTATATTTGGTTGAGAATAGAAAAACGTAGACTGCAAAGTGTAGATAGACATCCAATAGTCAAATTAGCCCCCAGATTCTATGGACCATTTAGGATCATTCATAAAATTAATGACAATGCATTCAAGTTAGAATTACCACCTCATTGGAAAATTCACAACACATTTCACATTAACTTACTGAGACCATTTAGAGGCCAATTACCTGTACATCCTGTTTATGAAAACCCACCTTTATTCGAGGAAGATACTAAAATACTTGAAACCAGAAGCTATTATAGACACTGACTTTATGACCACTAGAACTGGCCGAAGGTATTCTAGATATCTAGTTAAATTTAAGAACCATCATGTAGAGGAAGCACAATGGATGCACGCTAGAGACTTAAATGCTTTCCCCACTCTGTTAGCTCTACATTGAGCTAATAGCAATTGAGGTCAATTGCTATCCCACCCCAGGGTATGATGCCAGGAGGCATATTCCACGGTGGATTCCGTGATTTTACGGTGGATTCCGTGATTTTACGGTGGATTCCGTAAACTTTAATGACCGGGGCTCATACACAAAGTGGATTCTTTGTGCAAGAAGTTGATGGCTGGGGACGCCTGTCCTTTTCGGGCATTTCATTAATTTAGTGTGTACATGGGTGATTCCATAGCGGGTGATTCCACAAAATGCATATTAAATTAATAAACGTTTATGAGTTTAGAGTGCGCACTCGTAATAAATTAAGGTTAGGATTTATTTCTAACCAGTTGATTTATTTATGTAGCTGAAGACTGCTAGGTATTCACTTTTGTCGGTTTAATTGTATTATTTTACTAACGATTGTGAATGCTTCAGTTGATGTGTAGAGATAGCAGCAGTGGCGGAGGAAAGCATTGGAGTCTAGCGAGTATTCGATCTATGGATTATATTTTGATAGACGCCACGCCTATATTTTGTCATGTCTATTTAGGCATCGATTATTTATTATTATTTTGTATGCGCCCATACGCATGGTTATGTTATTTCTATTTGGACATTGTATTGGGCATGCCAGACTCTATGGACACTGTCCATTAGCTTTATTCCTATTTTTGTAAAAGCAAACTCAAAAGCTAAAAGCTTGATATATTTTTGTAAATTGGGCTATTGTTGAGCATGAAAATGAAATATACATAAAATACATGCTTTGTGAAGCGCTCACACAAGGCATGGGGGGAGATTGCACCCAATTGGTCTCTTGCTCTTGTCGTTCATGCTTTTTACCTTGTAACTTGTGCAAAAAGTAGAGTTCATTGTTCTTGGGGACCTTCCGGGATTCACTACGCGAGCATACATCGTCCGATCTGCGCACCATATTCCAGCATAATCTAGAAGGGAGCTAGAATGTTACTTTTAGAATCAAGAGGCAATGATTTATATCACTTGCAATGCGATTTTATCAACTTAAGTATATATCTCTTACCATCTCCTCTTCCTTTAGAGTCTACTGTTTTTTTGAGATATGTAAACCCATGGCCCCTTTTTCTTGAAATTATAAATGAGTGATTCAAATCTTAACTTGTTTAAATAATAAAAATCGAGCTAAGTAAAGTTTGTTTCATTTTCTTGAAATTATAAATGAGTGATTGAGATCTTAACTTGTTTAAATAACAAGAAATCAAGCTAGGCAAAATATTTCTACCTAAATTTTATTTTCTTAAATGATATGATCTAGTAGCTCCATTCTCTACTCCTTAAGATCTTAAACTCCATTCTTTACCTCTCAAGCAAGTTGCTGTCACCTCCTCTTCTCCTACCTCTCTTAAAACCTCTTCTTTTCTTGCCTTCCTCTTACCACCGCTTCTTTTCAAACCTCTCTCTTATCATCCCCTCTTCCCCTAGTTATTACCCTGCTTATTTCCTATGGAACCATAGGGAAACATTTTTAAATTGCAATAATTAGGGCCAATCAAATACTTCTCTTTTATGTTGAGTTGGAATTGATAGTCCTTGTTTAAGGTGTCCTTCAATGTTTAATTATTATAAGTGTAATAAATTTTGTTCCCACATCTTTTAGGATATTTTATTCTACTTTTTTGTCTCTTACCACCTCCTCCCCTTTTTAGAATCTACATCTTTCTCTACACATCTACACCCATTATCTCTTTACTTTCAATCATAAATGGGTTATTGAAATATTTTGTTCCTTTGAATAACAAGACATTGAGCCAAATAAATTCTATGCTCTAATATTGTGAAAGTTAGGGTCATATACCACAATGCCATAAAATGCATGATGACTGTTGGGTGATTAGAGTGAGAGCATAAACTTATGTGCAAAAGAGGAAGAGAGAGCTTAAGTACAAGAAGGAAATCTTGCTTAGTAAGTTTCTCAAGGTATAACTCGTACACTCTCTCTACACATGAGAGTGACCTTCAAGCTATTTACATAGCCTTGGTGTGGGCTAGGGTTAGGGTTTCCCTTGTCCTTTAGTTCATTTTCACACCTTATCTTCCCTCATCCATCCTTGCTTACTCAGGGTTCCCATGTTACACTTCTAACATCTCCCCTCAATGCCAAGGTGGCATTGGATTACATAGAATGTAAACAGCTCCCCCCTCAATGAATCAATGGGATGCTTTTATAAAATAGGCTACAAGGATGTTTATGGAAAGATGATACAATAGATACTAGAAAAGTTGGTCACCATGTGCTTTGGAGACATCGTTGAGCCCCCAATTCTTTGGGTACTTTAGGAGAGTTTGGACATTTACTAGTGATATATGCCTTGTTTGTTTACATTTATTGCACTTCATCTCGTTGGGATATTTTTTCCACTAGTTTCTTACAATATGCCATTTTCTATTGCAAAAAGAACATTTGATAAGCACACTATGGACAAAGAGTTGATTTGTTGAGATAGATGCTAAGCTAGTACTACTGCCTATCTTTTGGTTTATTTTCTCCTCATCCAAACAAGACTAAATGACACCTTTTAGTTGTTGAGAAACACAGATCTAGATCATGGCAACTATGGAGGATGGAACACAAAGACAATATTCATGATAACATAGACAAGAAGAACTGAGTGTTACTCAAATGAATTGGGTTCCAAGATGGAAGCTTGGACTCAAACACAATCTTGAGTAGGACATAATAATGAATGAAATGACAAAGTACAATAGCATTGCATTGAAAATGATAGTCAAGTACATAGCTCTATAGTTTCGTGATGGTAGCTCTCTTTCTCCATTGTGCCTATGGGATTCAGGCACATTTTCCTAGTTGCTTGCATTTCCCTTTCCTAGATGCTCCATACAAAGAGGCATACAAATGGGTGTGATTGTCTAACTGTCAACACCCCTCCTCAATCACAACCAAGAGGACACAAAGTGTGTAGAGGGTTTAGTCAATAACCACTTGCAAAGTGTGGGCACACCACAAATATGGTGATCAACTAGACGTTGTTGCAAACAATGCTAAGTGTGGGCACCAAAATATGGTGGATATCCAGAGACTGTAATAGGGGCTTCACAAAGTGTACATAGGCTATAGTGCCAAAAGTTACATGAGGGGTTTTACAAAGCTTATGAAAGGAGCACTAAGGCAAGTTTATACAAGACCTAAAAGAGTTGATCAGAGTAGTGGGAATAGAAGGACTAGTGAGGCTTGTCCTTCTCTTGATGGTCTTCTTCTTCATTTCTATGGTCTTATTCTTCTTTCATAGCTACAAGGTAAGCCTTCTGAGACTTTTTCTAGGCATGACAAAACTTCTCAGTGTGTCTAGTTCTTTTGCAAAAGTCACAAAGCAAGTGGTGTTTCTTTCCCTTGTACTTGTTGTTTACATATAGTACTTGTTCATCTTTTGAAGCACTTGGCTCTTCTTTGATTTTGACCTTCTTTACTTCTTCTAATAGAGAGGCCTTAATGTCAACCAATTTAGGATTTGGCATGTTAATTAATGTAGTGGAAACATTACCATATTGAAGAGGAAGACTTTTCAACAAAAGACCAATGCATACATCCTTATCCATCTTTATTTTAATTCCTACAAGTTGAGTTAAAAGACTTTCCATGTAATTTAAGTGAGTTGCGAGAGAGGTAGTCCTCCTCATATCAAGTATGAAGAATTTAATTAACAGCCCATATGTAGAGGATTTGGATTGAGCTCCAAACAAGGTTTCCAACTGGTCCCATGTGTCATGAGAGGTTTCACAATCCACATGATAGATGTAGCTATAATCCAATTCAAGCTTTATGATGGCTTGAGATTTGTTATCATTCTTCTGCCAAGCTACTACAAGAGCAACATCTCAAGGCTTCTTCTCCTAACCATTGGTGATTTCCCATAAGCTCTTCTTCATTAGGATAAGTTTTATCCTTGTTTTCCAGGTGTGAAACCCAACTCCCTTGAAGGGGTAGGGTGGTGAGTCTTTGCCCATGTTGAGTGACTAAAAGAGTAGCAAATAAATACCAAAATTCTCATATTTGGACCAATAATGAGTTGATTGAGTCAAAAGACACAAGTATCAAGAGACACTGGATGAGTGTCAATAGACACTATGCTTGTTCAAGTTTAGTTGAGAGCTTGAGTATTCCTAATCTTCCCCTTGTTGATTCGATGTGTAAATGTTGATGGAACTTCAGTGAATCAATGAATCAGAGTGGAAGTGATTTGGCTTGGGCTAAGGGAAGTGAGAGAAATTGAAGAGGTTTAGGAGCTTTGAGCTCAAAGGCTATGTCTGCCCTCTGTTTAGCATGTACAAGTGATTATTGCAAGAGATCTTTGGTAGCTAGATTCCCTATGAGGTTTGCTTCAAAATATCTATGGTTGTAGGGAAAATTGTGGCTTGTGCGTGCAGCAACAACAGTATGACCAAAGGAAGTGCAGATCTCTTAAACAACAAATAAAGATTTAAACAATGCTAGCTTATATAAGAGCTAATCTTGAGCTGTAAAATATAAGGTGTACAAGATATTTCTAGAAGAAAGCTTCAATAGATATTTCCTAGTTTGGGAGATTTAAGAGCTCCAATGTGACAAGGTGTAGGTTGGGCATGGTTGCTAGGCAGAGAGAGTGTGATTCATGTGGGGAGATGATGTTATGTACTCAAACTAATCTTAGACTGAGTTGGGCAGAGGTGAAGAGAAGCTGGAGGAGCAGAGAGGAGAGATGAGCCATGCCAACTAAGATTTGATATCATGTCAAGAAACACAATCTACAGCATGGAAATTATGGAGGATGAACACAAAGACAATATTCATGATGACATAGACAAGAAGAACTGACTATTACTCAAGTGAATTAGGTTTCAAGATGGAAGCTTGGACCATAAGCACAATCTTGAGTAGGATATGACAATGGCTGAACAAACAAAGTACAATAGCATTGCATTGAAAATGATAGTCAAGTATATAGCTTTATAGTTTCATGATGGTATCTCTCTTCCTCCACTATGCCTATGGGATTTAGGCACCTTTTCCTAGTTGCTTGCATTTTCCTTGCCTAGATGCTCCATACAAAGAGATATACAAATGGGTGTGATTATCTAACTGTCAGCACAAGTGTAGGATTTGGTACATTTGTTAGGGTAGTGAGAACAAGAGTTGAAAAGACTTTCCTTATAGCTTTCAAGAGTATTGCAATAACACCGAAGCTTTGGATTGAAGCTGATTGAGCCATCAGACCCTTCATGTGGGAAATGAAATTTCCTAGGTCTTCTTCTTGCTTGCATTTCAAGCTGAAGAACTGTATTTTGAGGAATATTTTGGAATTCTTTTCTCTTGTACCATTAAGTTTCTTGAGCTCATCCCACTTCTCCTTTGTAGTTGCAAGCTAGTCAGTATGGTGAATTAAAGATTCATCCAGGTGCAACATTATTATGGCTTGGGATCTTTCATCATCTTCTACATCCATAGAGTTGGATGGATTAGTGGCTTTTCTCCCTTTGATGAAGGGCTAGTAACCCCTCTCCATCATTTTATATTTTACTAACACTTTCCATGGGTGGAAGTCTCTCCCATCAAACTTGCGGATTGGAAGGTCTTACCAATTGCACAAAGCAATAGGAGTGTCTAATCCTTTACAAGATGGGAAATAAAAGCAAAAGAAATTAAAATGATGTTTTAATCCAAGTGAATAGCTAGCTAGAAATCATTGATGCGTACTAAGACTAGATGAAGAGAATGAAATGGTCTATGTGTTTATATTTTGACACATAGTCTTACAATGATTTAGAGTGAGATGGTGAGAGTTAAGCATTGAGGAGATATGATTAAGATGAAAAAACCTAATATCCTAAAGACACAAAATATCCTTCATAAACTAATTTAGACCAAGATTATGATTGAGAAATGGAGCATTAGTTACATGCGCTTATATCTCAAATTGATGCCTCACTTGAGATGTGAAATGTCAAACTTTTTAATGTCCATTAAGTGTATCTAGCCTGAAGACGGAGCTTTTAGGTCTATAATAAAATCTAGAAAAGATCAATTAGTGATTAAAATCACTATTAATGGCTTTTAGGGTGATTAAAGTTGGAGTGAAAAAGCTTGAAGCTTTCTGCCTATGGTTGCTAGCCAAACCCACAGTTAGGATTTTGCTCTATATGAGCAATTGAGAAAGAATTTCAAAAAACCCTTTTAGGGTTAGATATCCACTTGGGGGAGTAACAAAACCCCATGGTGACAAACATGATTGCATCCCCTATAGCTTGAAACAACTAGCCAAACTCCACATTGTGTAAATCTGCACCATTTTTGGGAAACACACAATGTTGAGCTCTTGTGTGCCCAATGTCCACCTTGATGCATCACACTGCTACATTTTGAGGTGGGGAGAAAGTTTCTAGAAGGAATTTGATAGATATATTACCTTTTCTCTCCCCAGGTCCTCCACTGGCTAGTGGTCAGTATTGGCTATGGTGGAGAAGAAGGTAACGTAAGAAGAATGAGGTCTTCTTATGCACTTAAGTCACAATGGAATTAGAAAAAGTGTGGTTGATTAGAGATGGCTCTCATACCATGTTGGAAGATTAGAGTGAGAGCATAAAGATGTGTGCACTGAAAGGGAAGTGGAACCCAAGAGGAAGAAGCTTGGTGGTGAGAGCTATGGCAGATGGAGAGCAAGAGCAAGAGAGAGAGTGAAACTCAAAGTGGGAACTCCAACAACCACAATGTGTGGCTACCGGGCCTTCCTTTATTCAAACTGTCAATAAAAGAATAAAGAATAAGTGACTATGACAGGCGCCCGCCACCTGCAGTGTGCAGTGGCGGGTACTGTCAGTGTAGTAATACACGGGCAGCAAGGCGGAGGTGCCTTTACCCCCAACAACCTCCCACTTAAAGGCAAATCTGCCCCAGTGAGAGAGAAAAAGAAAAAGATAGTACAACATGTACACATGTACAATAGGATGAGGAAAAATATGTCATCTCATCCAATGCCCATCAATCTCCTGAGGAAGGCAAAGTGCTCTATAGTGAGGCTCTTCATGAGCAAGTCTACAGGATTTTGCTCAGTTGGAATCTTGACAAGGTCAACAGACTTGTCCTCAACGACCTCACAAATGAAGTGATACCTCATCTCAATATGTTTTGTCTTCGCATGGAAGACCAGATTCTTGGCCAACTGAATGGCACTCATAGAATCCAAATGTAGTGTAGGCATAGCATCTGTCATATCAAGGTTTGTAATCAAACGGCCTAACTAGATAGCCTCCTTGCAAGCCTCTGTGGCTGCAAAATACTCGACCTCTGTAGTAGAAAGAGCCGTATAGTTCTATGCCCTGGACATCCAAGAGATAGCCCCTCCAGCATAAGTGAACAGATAGCTAGAAGTGGACTTCCTACTATCTGCATGTCCTGCATAATCACAGTCAGTGTACCCCAAGACTCCTGTATCCTGGCTGCCATAGCAAATGCACATATCTGTTGTGCCCTTTAAGTACCTCATGATACCCTTCATGGCATCCCAATGTTTCTTGCTAGGTGTAGCCATATAACGTGTCACAACCCCAATTGCAAAGGCAATATCTAGATGGGTGGCTATCATGGCATACATAAGACTGCCCACGACTTATGCATAGGGAATCTTGGCCATCTTGCCCCTGTTCTTATCTTTTTGTGGACAATTGGCCTATGAAACCTTCACATGAGAAGGTAATGGATAGCGAATAGGCTTAACATCTTGCATATGAAGTGCTCAAGGACTTTATGAATGTACTCCCTCCGTGATAGATAGATTAGTCCCTGAGATCTATTGCACATAATGCACATACCAAGTATATGAGAGGTCTGTCCCAGATCTCTCATCTCAAAGCTCTTCTTGAGCTGAGCCTTAAGAGCATCTAGCTCCTCATGAGTTGTCCCTGATAAAAGCATGTCATCCACAAAGAGTACCAAAATTAGTAAAGAATCGTCACGGGCTTTCTTTGTGTACAAGCACAGATCCATAGCATTGTGGCTGTAGCCCTGTGACTGCATGAATGGATCAAACTTATGGTACCATTCCCTAGGTGCCTGCTTCAAGCCATATAAACTCTTCTTTAGTTTGCACACTAGGTGTTCCCTGCCAGGGTCTGCAAAGCCCTTAGGTTGCTCCATGTAAATCTCATCATGCAGGTCCCCATGTAAAAAAGCTGTCTTGATATCCATCTGGTACAAGTCCAGGTCAAGCTATGCAACCAAGGCCAAGACTAAGCGTAGGGTGGTCATCTTGACCACAAGAGAAAAGACTTCATTAAAGTCAACACCATGCTCTTGCTTAAAACCCTTAACAACAAATCGAGCCTTATATGCCAGCTTGGGGTGTCCAGGGGTACTTTTTAGCTTGCACACCAGATTCACACAAGTATTTTTAAGGGATGGCAATCCCACGCAGCAAGCTACCCCACAAAGCGTGGTTGCCTCAATCAATGCAAAACCAATTATAGATCCTTTCTATTTTTCTTTTCTCTTAGAGCACACATAAATACAATCCAAATACATAGGTAACCAAAGCTTTATACGGTAAATTTTCATGCCAATTCAATGGCTATAAGCATTTCAGTATTGTAGACATTCCATTACTGTATCAAAATAGAATTTACATTGATATAGCAATGGAAGATCATGATGAATTTCATGGAAAACCAAGTTGATGACTTAGATGCTGTTGAATTTACTTGTTTCCTCATAGAGCACAGAAATTGCCTCACTACACAGAAAAGTTCATAACTTTCAAACCAGATCTTGAATCGCCGCGCTTTAAAAAGGAAAGTTGTAGCTCTTTTCCAGTTCTATAACTCTCCAAGACAAGTCAAGCCAAATTCTTTGATCTGCTGTCCTAAAATAGCTATGCACAGCCTGCAATCCTAAATTTATGTATGCTCTATACAGCAAACACAACTTTTCTGTTCCAAGAAGCCAAAACCTACAAATGGGAAGACACTTTCTTTGATTTCAGATTGTGATTTCAGCATACTAGTAGATACATCTCAGTATATCTTGCATTGATGAAGCGTTATGAGAGTTTCAAACTTTATGAACTCTAATTCATCCTTTTCCTAGGTGCAAATCCTTCCATATTTTCACTAACTCGAGTCCATGCATTCAACATATGCCCATAATCCATATTCTCTACCACATACCCAATTTCAGAAGTAGAGATCCTTTACTTCCATCCCTCTTTGCTGATGGGAAATCTCATGCAAAAAACTAACATAGATTACTCTCAACACGATGAAGAACAACCCTCTAATGTTTTTCACTCATAACCATACCTTAGAATAGATCTGCATACTCTCTGTACCATGCAATAGTAGAAGAAATAAGACAAAAGGATGACTCTTATTGCCATCACCTGAAAACTGAGAATTTGCGTCAGCCCATTGACTTCAACAGCCCTGCCATTGATCCAGGTTTTTTACAAATCAAATTTCTACCACAAAATCTAGCCGAAACCCCTATCAAGAGCCTTACCATATCACTTTGGGTTTACTTTTCAAGGATTAGGTATGCTACATTGATTCTCGATTATGATAACTCTAGAAAATGAGGGGAAAAAGTTCTTAGGTGGGATGTCCATGTAAAGGATAAAAGGGATGGTTATCTTAGTGAAGATGAAAATGGCTTACACCTAGGAGTTGAGTGAGTGCATAGATTTTTCAAAGGACTAGCCTCCAACTACATGTGGGTTTCGCCTGTATCACTAAGATTTGGAATCTATCACCATCATTAGAGGACATCTCACCCTAGTACACAAGTCAATATCCACATCATGGTGTCATTTGGATCTTACACAAAAGCTTACAAGCATGGACACCTTCTATCACATGCTTATATATATTTATATATATATAAGGAGCTAAAGTCAAAGTAGCTTTTGGAAGCCGCTTTAATAATCTCAATAACTCCCAAGGGAAAGAGAATTTCAAGAAAATTATCCCTTAGCCCGATCGGTCTCGACCTGGTCTACAAAGTTGAAGAAGAAACTTTTTTCAGATTCTTCACCAATTTGAAGTTACGAAGGTGCAGACTGTTGGCTACATGCAATTTTCTTCTCTCTTTCATCACATTAATTTTCCATTCTATCCTTCTTGTAAATATATTATAATAATGTGCTTTGGCATCCACCTCTTGTAATCTAGCTCACTTTATCTATTTTGTTTATCACCACCCTTGGCTTCTTGCATGATGACCAAGGTGGGGACTTGTCCCATCCACTGTTCTCCATATTTTCAAAGATGCTATACATAATCTAGGATTATGTTAATCAAGAAGATTAGCTTTATCTAATCCTTCATGGAAGCTATATAAGGAGCCCATGGAGATGTAAAAAGTACAAGGACAATGACAACCACATGAGAACACTCTAGAATACCCTCATGCTAGTCCATCTCTTTGAGGTAAGCTATGAGTGAGTTCTTTTATTATGTAGCATAATGGCAAGCTTCCTCTACCTCTTCTCCTCTTGTCTCCCTCTCTTCTCATCTTCTCATTCCATGAATACATAATGGCAAGCTTCCTCTACCTCTTCTCCTCTTGTCTCCCTCTCTTCTCATCTTCTCATTCCATGAATACATAATGGCAAGCTGCCTCTACCTCTTGTCTCCCTCTCCTCTCCTCTCCTCTCTCTCTCTCTCTCTCTCTCTCTCTCATATTCTAATATGGTGTCTAGTACATATATTCTCTCTTGTGAAGTTATGTCTTGGTTCTTTTGATTCTCTTTGAGAAAAGGGATGTCCTAGCACATCCTCCCTTTGGCTAGGTGGTGCCCCTTTTTAGTTCTCTTAGTGAGGATTGAAGGTTTGATGGGTAAGAGGCAACCCATTCATCATTTCAATAGTCATTTTTGGTACCCCCGCTGAGGAGTTCTCAAGCTATGCTCTAGAACTTCTATAAAGGAAGAAATATCTAAGGAGTTATCCTCTTCTTCAATGAGTGTTTGTCAAGGAATCACTAAGAAGGAATCTTCATCAAACCCTAATCAAGGGATTCATTGCTCAAGAGTACCACTATGGTCTCCAAAAGAAGCTCAAGAGAAGAAGAATCTTTATTGGCAAACGGCACGTATGTGGATAAAGCAAGTTAATTACACACACCCTTCTTTGCTTCAAGACAAATCTTGCTCTCATCAAGTCTCTAGGTCAAGGCATTGTGTTGAGTGTTTGGTGTCTAGTGTAAAGACACTCCCTAAGGAGCCCCATCTTCAAGTGGTGAATGCGCTTTCAAATTTAGAGATCAACAAGTTTTTGGAGGGGGAGTTACACATCAATGGTGTGCGGTATTGGTGAGAGGCTACATATGGTGATGCACTTCAACTACTACTAGTAAGAAGACTCAAAGTAATTGAGAAGGTAGCTATCGAAGCCTATGAACTTTACAAGGTTGATGATGGTCACACCAAAGCTACGCTAATCAATGGTGGTGAGCAAATCCTTCGCATCTCTTGAATGGTGGGATCTAAGAGGCCAGAGCTTCAACAACACGCTTCATGAAAGTTTGTAGTGGAAATTTGTAGTTAATGCATAAATGACTACTCCTACTTTCTACAACTTTCAATCGGTTCAAAACATTCGGATAGATGTGTGCATTAGTAGAAAGATACATTTTCAGCAAAGGTTAGTCTTCTATTTTGGAGTTGAGAGGTTGAGAGAGATCTTGTTGTCCCCTGATCCCATTCCCTGATCCTATAATATTTCCTATTTTAGATTATAACAACTCCTTTAATGTGCACATATTCATTCTACTCTAAGTGTATCCCATGAACCATAGGGATTTGTACGGACCTATCCGTCCACTTGCTAGGCAAACTGTGCATATAATAGTTAGCACACAGCTTAGGTTTCAAAATATCATAAGGGGCTTATTGGGCCCTCACCGTCTTGCTAATATTAATGCATATGTGAATCCATTTATTCTACCCTTAATAAGATATGACTTGGGCCTAGACATGTTCATCTTTATTTTGTATTAAGCTAGATCAACATCTTCCTATCATGGCTTTCCAAGTTTTTTTGGGCACAAAGGGGAGAAAGCTCTAGACTTTCTAGATGACTTAGAAATGGCCTTCCTTGTCATAGATCGGGATGATGAAGAAACCAAAGTATGGGCCTTCTCTTTAGTTCTAAAGGGTGATGCTCAAGTGTGGTATCAAGCTCTTCCGGAGGCTACAAGGGGTAACTGGGAGGATCTCAAGACCGTATTCATGCACGAGTACCAAGATACAGAGCCTCCTGAAGATATTTGGAGACAATTTCTAGATCTTCGCCAAACCTTATCGGGGGAGTACCAAGCATATGAAGGCATGTTCATAAATTTGTGGGATAAATGGACAGCCTCCTTAGCTGAGGGAGAGAGTATCTGATTGCCTTAAGAAAGATTGTTTTCTGGCCGGACTCCACTCTCTACTAAGGGATAAGGTCAAAGAAAAGTTTCCCACATCCTATAAAGAATCGATCACTTATGCCAAGGAGAAAGATAGAAAATTGAAGTATCAAGCCCAGTTGAAGGGGGGAGTTGAGCTCATTTTTACCAACCATGCCAAGGCCTAGAGAAATAGCAGAGGCCCTACCCGAACTAGAGATGCCACAACAAGAGCTCCTACAATGCATTACTAATCAATTTGAAAGCCTTTCATTGAATTTGGTGCAAGAAGTATGGCCCCCTCCCCTCACAAATGAAGGCAATTGAGGTCCAAGGAGACATGAAAGAGAGTATGTTTGCTATAATTGTGGGGAGACTAGCATTGGTATGTACTTTTGCCCTCATCCCAGGCATTTGCCAAGAAATGGGTTTCAACCAAGAAGGAGGGGATAACAAGTGACACCACCTAGGGAGAGGCTTGTTCCACTGAATCCAGGGCCTCCACAACCGGTTCAAGTTCTCCAGCATCCTCAACCACTTGCAGAGGTGCCACCCTTGCCTGTCTAGCTGCTAGAGAATCATGATGTCAGGATGATCAGTTTGGATGAGAGTGATGTCAAAGGGAAGGCCAAAGTAGCAGAGGTGTTGAAGCAATGCCTGTGAAGAAAGCCTATAGAATTGAGAGGATGGAGCCTACACCACTAGAGGAGGTTGAAAATATGGAAGAGGAGGAAGAGTCTTCAAAGGCTGCAAAGACACATGGCAGTAAAAAGAGGAGGGCTTGCTCACGCCGACGCATTGAACCAGATGATTTTTCCTTGGGTAAAGGTACTAGAGCTTATGATTTTCTTGCTGATGTGAGGGATTAAGGGCCAAAAATTTCATGGCCACAATTACTACATCTATCTCCAATAGTGTGGTGACAATGGTCAAAGATGATAAGCATTAGACCCATGAAGAATAGACATGTGAATGCAATCCAGGCTAGAAAGATGAAAGATATTATGCCTCTAGTCAAAGCCAAAATCAATGGGCAAAGAGTGTCAAAGACATATGTGGATGGAGGTGTAGAGATTTGTGTCATGACGGAAAATTTGATGCATCGTTTGGGATTAGAGATAAATGAAATTACTGAATTTGGGGCCAAAAGGGCTAACAATGCAGTAGTAAATTGTTTGAGAGTTATAAAGAAAGTCAAGGTAAAGGCGTGTGGAGTGCAATTGGAGCTTGACATGTATGTGATGCCAGTGAAGGGAAACGGCTATCCACTCATTCTCCGGCAACCATGGCTAATGGGCATGAAAGCTAGACAAGATTGGGAGACAGGGGTTTTAGAGCTAAGGCCACAGAAGGGGCTGCAGAAAAAATGGAAGAGCACTATCTACAACATGAAGGAGGGCCGGCAGGAGGAACTTGTGTTAGAGAACACCGCTGATGAATGGAGTTCCAATGAGGGTTGGTCATCTACGACATAGGGAGAGTCTTCTAATGAGGAGGAAGAAAGCTCTCTAGAAGTGATGGGGATTACATTAAAAGGACCTTCTAGTAGTGAAATTTTGCAGCAACTTCCAAAGATCGAGGAGGGGTTAGAAAAAATGTTGGCTAAGGATCTATCAGTTGAGGAGAAGGCATCCTATATGGAAGTGGTGATAAAACACTCCGCACTTTTTATTTCTCATTATGAACACGTCACAGGTGTGACAACATTACAATATCACATTAATCTAAAAGAGGGAGCAAGGCCAGTGGTGCGGCGACTACGACGGTTGGGAGTAGTTCAACAAAATGATCTACTCATTGAGGTGCAGCAACTTTTGAAGGCAGGTTTCATCTATCCAATAGGGGACTCGGAGTGGGCTTCACCTGTAGTGGTAACACCCAAGAAGAATGGCAAATGGAGGATTTGTGTGGCCTACAAGCCACTAAATGTATGTTGCAACAAAGAGAGATCACTTTCCTCTTCCCTTTCAGGATAAAATACTCAACGAGGTGTGGCCGGACATGAGAGATACACTATTTGTGATGGGTATTCAGGTTATTTTCAGATTCTAATAGCTGAGGAGAATCAATAGAAGACCACCTTCATCACACCTTGGGGGTGTTTTTCTTACAAAGTAATGCCATTTGGATTAACAAATGCCCCGGCTACCTTCCAGAGATTCATGAATTATGTCTTCAAACCATATTTTGGTAAGTCCATCAAGGTCTTTATTGATGATTTTTGTATTTATAGCTCTAAGGCTCTACATCTAGGAAAGGTGGATGAAGCTTTCAACTGCCTTGCACAAATGGGGGGGCAGTTAAACCGCGAGAAGTGTTGCACTGACGAAAGTAGTGTAACTTTGTTAGGGCATGTCATAAGTGAGAGGGGCATTGAAGTGGATCCAAACAAAGTTAAGGCCCTATTGGCGGTGCCATCACCATCTTCTGTGAAGCAACTAACCTCTTTCATTCAGAAGGTGCAATATATGGGGCGGTTCATTCATCTCCTCTCCCAATTAGTATTTCCACTGCAACAGTTGACCCACTCTGAGGAGCTTCTGTGGAGTGATGAAAGCGAAAGGTGCTTTCACGAGGTGAAGAAGGCTCTCAACACCCTTCCCATAATTTTACAGCCTTGCTGGGATCAAGAGTTTTTTGTCAGTTGAGTTTTGGGGAAGATGCTCTAGGGGCAACACTAATACAAAAGGATGCTAAAACTGGCTTGATGAGGCCAGTTTACTTTTCTAGCAGAGCAATGACATCATCAAAACGAGGGTACAAGATGGTAGAGGTGATGGTACTATCTCTAATGTTTGCCGTAAGAAATTTTCGTCCTTATCTTCTCCCTAGGCCGTTCACAGTGATCATGATAGAAGAGCATTTTTCCTATGCCTTACAACACATGGATGTTTTAGCCAGAATCTCTAAGTGGGTAATAAAACTCCAAGAGTTTGACTACACCTTCAAGGTGGAGGATTCTACTCGGGCCTACTAGTTGATTTGTTGACCCATAGATGCCATCAAAAGAAGGAAAAAGAGAATGGAAAGGTAAAAGAGGAGACACCTCCTCTTGAGGACCCGCCATGGGTGGAGAATGTCCATGCCCTCTACTTCGATGGGGTCTACAAGTGTATTAAAGATAGAGTAGCAGCAGTAATAGTGGTGTTCAGTCCCGAAGGTAACAAAATTTATGGAGAATGTATCAACCTAGAGAATGTCCATTCTAACAATGAGGCAGAATATCAAGCCTTGCTTTTAGGTTTGAGGTGGTGTCTTTCACATGGTGTCACTCCACTTAATGTTTTTGGGGATTCTATGCTAATTGTTACGCAAATGAAAGGAATTTGGGCTTGTAAAAATGATAACTTAGTAGTGAAAATGGGAGAAGCTAAAACTCTCATGAGGAAGCTATAGAAAGCCCAAATCTATTTTGTGCCAAGGTGTACAAATGGCGACGCAGATGCTCTAGCAGTTGAAAATTTGAAAGAGGTAATGGTGGGCATCATTGCAATAAAGCTTCCCTTGTTTTAGGGTAGGTTTCAACTGCAAGATGTGATTTATTTTCTTGAACATGGTGAGACATCTACACATATGAGTAAGAGTGAGAAAAGGTGGCTGGCTACTAAGGCCACTAAATACCGCTTGATAAATTATGTGTTGTATTGCAAATGAAAGGATGCAATACTTAGAAGGGTGCCAACAATAAAGGAGATTATGGACGTGATTAAGAGCTGCCATGAGGGAGTTTTTGGCAGACATTTTTCTCAAGAAATAACCAGTAGAAAGATTCTCCAAACTGGTTTTGTGTGGCCTAGTCTGCATCGAGATGTACAACATTGGTGCCACACTTGTGATGATTGCCAAAATGCCAGACCAAGGAAGCTAGTGCATAAGAAACAAAATCCCATAACTACATATGTCCCATTTGAGAAATGGGGGATTGATGCAATAGGGCCACTCCCACAAACTCAGTCAGGCAAGGAATACATCATAATGGGTGTGGACTACATGACGAGGTGGGCAGAGGCTTAATCAACTAGTAGGATCACAGCCCAAGAAGTGGGAAAATTTGTGTTTGAAAAAAATTGTTGCAGGTTTGGCACACCTTTGGAAATTATCTCTGACCGAGGTCCTGGTTTTAGGGCCAATCTAGTAGGGGAGCTAATGGAAAGGCTAAAAATCAAGCACAGGCATTCTACTCCCTACTACCCACAGTGTAATGGTTTGGTCGAAAAAGTGAATGGGTTGATTTGTAAGATAGATACCAAGCAATTACACATGCACCCCAAGCACTAATATAAAAAATTGAGTGCAGCTCTTTGGGCCTATAGGACTTCATTCAGAACCTCACTTGGCTATACTTCATTTCACCTCGTCTATGGCCAAGAGGCTTTGCTTCCTATAGAGGTGGAACTGGCCAGCTTACGTGTTTTAGTAGCTAGTCGAGAGAAGAATCAAGATAAGAAGTTAGAGGAAAGGATCTTGGATCTAGAGAGGCTAGAGTTAGACAGAGAAGCAACATTCCAACACTATTCCATGCAGGCTGAAGAGAGGAGAAATACATTTAATAAGAAGCTGGCTAGCAAACACATAAGGGAAGGATCACTTGTGCTATGCTATGATAACTGCTTTGATAATATAAAGGATGCTAAAATTGTGTTCAAGTGGGAAGGGCCATTCATGGTCATAAGGTGATATCCAAATGGCAGCTATAAGCTAGGTGACATGGATGTGAGAGTTCACAAGACAAGGGTAAATGGATGGTGACTCAAGCCTTATTTTCAAAGAGACAGGGACACTTTAGAGCAATCATTTAATGAAGAGCCACCGATGAGGGGGTGCAGTCCTCCGTGCTCTATTGGACCATGATTAGCAAGCTAGAGGCATCAATGACTCTAGCCTAAGGGGAGGGTTTATGATCCAGGTTTTTTACAAATCGGATTTCTACCACAAAATTTGGCCAAAACCCCTATCAAGAGCCTTACCATATCACTTTGGGTTTACTCTTCAAGCACTAGGTATGCTACATTGCTTCTCGATTATGATAACTCTAGTAAATGGGGGGAACAAGTTCTTAGGAGGGATGTCAATGTGAAGGGTAAAAAGGATGGTTATCTTAGTGAAGATGGAAATGGATTACACCTAGGAGTTGAGTGAGTGCATAGATTTTTCAAAGGACTAGCCTCCAACTACACATGGGTTTTGCCTGCATCACTAAGATTTGGAATCTATCACCATCATTAGAGGACACCTCACCCTAGTACACAATACAATATCCACATCATGGTGTCATTTGGATCTTACACAAAAGCTTGCAAGCATGAACCCCCTCTGTCACATGCTTATATGTATTTATATATATATAAGGATCTAAAGTCAAAGCATCTTTTGGAAGCTATTTTTTATCATCTCAATAACTCCCAAGGAAAAGAGAATTTCAAGAAAATTCTTGCTTAGCCCGATCCGTCTCAACCTGGTCTATAAAGTTGAAGAATAATTTTTTTTTGAGATTCTTCACCGATTTGAAGTTACGAAGGCGCAGACTATTGGCTACATGAAATTTTCTTCTCTCTTTCACCACATCAACTTTCCATTCTATCCTTCTTGTAAATATATTATAATAATATGCTTTGTCTACCACCACCCTTGGCTTCTTGCATGATGACCAAGGTGGGGACTTGTCCCATCCACTGTTCTCCATATTTTCAAAGATGCTATATATCATCTAGGATTATGTTAATCAAGAAGATTAGCTTCATCTAATCCCTCATGGAAGCTATATAAGGAACCCATGGAGATGTAAAAAGTACAAGGACAATGACAAGCACATGAGAGCACTCTAGAACACCCTCATGCTAGTCCATCTCTTTGAGAGTGAGTTCTTTTATTATGTAACATAATGGCAAGCTTCCTCTACCTCTTCTCCTCTTGTATCCCTCTCTTCTCATCTTCTCATTCCATGAATACATAATGGCAAGCTTCCTCTACCTCTTCTCCTCTTGTCTCCCTCTCCTCTCAAATCTCTCTCTCTCTCTCTCTCTCTCTCTCTCTCTCTCTCTCTCTCTCTCTCTCTCTCTCTCTCTCGTATTCTAATATGGTGTCTAGTATATATATTCTCTCTTGTGAAGTTGTGTCTTGGTTCTTTTGATTCTCTTTGAGAAAAGGGATGTCCTAGCCCATTCTCCCTTTGGCTAGGTGGTGCCCCTCTTTAGTTCTCTTAGTGAGGATTGGAGGTTGGATGGGTAAGAGGAAACCTATTCATTATTTTAGCCCTCACCATCATGCTCCACGGCTCCAATAACTTCAGCTTCACAGTCTCTTTTTTCTAAAAACTTGTTCTTCTTCTAAGCTTTAGATTTCTCCCTTGTCTTCAGGTTACTGCAAGATTCTTCTCTCTCTCTCTCTCTCTCTCTCATGCTTGTTGTGTTGTGTCAAACCCTTCTCTCCCTTTTTTCTCTTTTTCCTTTAAAACAAAAGCCTCACGTTTTTTCTTTTTCCTCTATTTTACTAAGCTGCCCCTTGTTGGCAAACACGCCCCTTGCCACATACAATTCCACTCGGAGACTCAAAATTAGAAGCGATAATACATTTCCTTCTCTTCTTGCATCAAGCGCATGTCTCAAAACCTAAATATCATAACCACGTGTCAAACATGCATGATACAACTTGGGATTTCCATTTATCAACACGACTCCCGCTACGGGTAGGTGTTAGAAAGACAAAAAAATGATATTTGCATGTGTTATCCCACTTGACTTTATGCAACATCATGTCCTGGTCATTCATTTTTATCCACCAATAATAATCAATAAATGTGACAAATCACTTTGCACCTCCTAACAACTGACACGGCATGGGTCCATATACATCTGAATGCACAAGAGTCAAAGGCTTATCCATGCATGGAATACCAAAACTTTTATGTGAATTCTTAGTTTTCCTGCCATATAAACAATGATCACATGACTCAAAATGCAAGTAGTCAAAAGGCAGAAGATACTGGAAAAGCGCTGAGCATTTTCATTCCCTTAAGCAACATATACCCAAGATGAGCAAGCTAGAGAGATACATGTGGGATAGAACCCATTGACAAAACATGTCAATAGTACCAGATACAACCAAGGGGTAGAGGATGCCAGACTTGGCACCCCTTGCAAAAACAAGCCTGCCATGAGTTATCTTCCATGCAAAATCACCAAAGCATATATGATAACTTGCATCATCAAGATTCCCAGTAGTAAACATAAGAATTTTAGTCATGGTGGGTACATTACGTACATTATGCAGAACAAAAGTGCTACTAGAGGGAAACTGTAGAGTGATATCACCAATATAGCAAGAGACTGATCATCACCTAGTACACTGCGATAGGTATGAAACCACTCACGGTAGGGGGTCACATGAAAAGACGCACCCAAAACAAAGAGCCAACACTGTGCATGCATAGACTAAGCCTTGGTCAATTTGAGAGGCATCACATGAAGAGGCTACTAATATGTAGTTACCATCGAACTCCTTAGGCTCCATGACATTTATCTCCTCAATCTTTATGTTGAACTTTTGTAGGTATAATGCTGCAATCATTGGATCTCTCCTGCATTAGGGCCAAAAACGTTTCAAAATGGCACTCATAAGAAAATGATTAAGTTGCTAATTAGAAGAGGTTTAGAAAAGAAAAACCCTTCAAATTTGGATGTCTGGATGTGATTAATGAGAGAATATATGATTCATTTAAGAGGTCGGGCATTAAATATCTTCAATCTTTAATGGATGTTAAGTGTCACCTTTTCAGTTTTATTCTCTTGAAAATTTCAAAATCTTGTATTTTTTGAATTTTCACACCAAAAGACGTCGCTCGTTTGTGTTAACGTTCATTTTCTGCACCTCTCTTTCTTGTGGTTTTTATTTCCTTCTCTGTGATATTGTTGTCCCATTTAGGGTTCCCTACCAAAATGTTTACCAGTACCTCTTCTAGCAATACAAGCGCAGCCCCACCACACAAGTATAAACTTACTATTCATTTAGATCATGTCTATTCATCTTGGAGGAGTATACACCATCGAGCATTGTTGGACAAGGATGAAACTAACAAGTTGCGATTACAAGGAAAGAAGCATGTAGACTTATGGATGGATGGAAATATTTATCCTCTGGACCCTTCTACAGGTAAGCATCCTCCTTTTTACAATATTCACAACTTCATAAGGTATGTTGGAGATAGTTGTGATGGGATGCTTGGCTATTGCATGAGGTTATATTCTACATCTTTTACATTTACAAAACAAATGCACAAAATGAAGGAAGCATTAACATTGGCACAAAAAACTATTTCTGAGCTAACGGACAAGGTTAATAATCTAGAAAACTCTAATCAGTCATTGCAAGAAAAATTACTACGCTTGAAAGAAACTCCAATAGGGTTTAGACAGAGAAAAAGACCACTTAAAAATATAATGGACTTGTGTAGTTGGGTGAAGAAAATGAGACTAAATCTTGCAAAGAGACGTGTCTCTAATATTTTAGGTATTAATATTTGAGAGAACAATGAGAGGATTAAGCTTATTAAATAAACCATGACAAAGAAGGGCATTATAAGGATTCTTAAATCACCTGAAAATGTAGACTTGAGAAGCCAAACTCTAAAAGAGTTAGTGAAAGATTTAAAAGGAACAGTTCAGCCAGATGAAATAGTGGAGACATGTGACAATATGGGTATCATTCATAGAGGTTATCGTGCTCTCTCTAAATTGTGGTTTAAAAATATTGAATGTCATAGAATAAGTGCATTTGGTTTGCCTCGGCCTCTTGCAGTTTCAATTGCTAGGATAGCTATGAATCATAGGATTCCATATGTTTTTGGGGAGTATATTCATATAGACGGATCCATGCCCTATGAAAAACATAAAACAAAGGCCTTTTTTTGAATACAACACATTTAATAATATTTGGATTGATCTTAAAAGAGTCTAGATTGCAATGGTCCATATTTATAAATTTACTATCCAAGAATGTAGTGGTATTTTGAAGTTTGTACTAAAATTGGATGAAGCACAGATTCAAAAGGGACAAAAGATGGAAAGAGTCAGCATCTGTATCATGAACAGGGCATTGGACTACATTATCGGCAGGAAGCCAGAACAACAATTTAAGATACAATCCAAGATGGAGCTTTGGTGGATCAGTGCGGCCCAAGTACCAACTAAAAGTCATGAAATCTTGAAATGGTTATTCTCTCATACAGGTATTCCTGATATTATAAAGTTCAAAGTGAAGGTGAAATGTTGATAGTCGATGGTGTTGGTAGTTTTAATGTGGAATGACATATGAATGCTGACTTAAAAACTATCAAATGTATGCTTGGAGTAAGTAATGGGGCCAATGAAAAATATCCTTGTATTTCTTGCATGGAGAGTTTAGGATCCAAAGAATGGAATACTTTGCGGCTAGCAAGAAGAGCCCCGACTCGAAACTCTATAGATTTGAGTAAGTTTAGAAACGTCAATGGCTTATGGAATCCTATTCTCTCAATCTATCTAAGGAACATTCATATTTGTACATTACATGCATAGATTAGAATAATTGATAAGTTGCTTAGATTGCATCTTGACTATGCATATTCAATAAAACTAGTATCTTTGTCGGATGACTGTATTGATAAATGTGAGGCTTACTGTCAAAAATGGGTTTTCATGGAGGTCAAGTTCACCTGAGAAAGGATCCAAAATTCTCAGGGAAAACGAGAGAGGTATTAGTAGATATCACTATGGGGGGTGCAAAAGCTAGATGATTTCTAAGAAATCATACTTGTAAACAAATGAACGCATTGTGGGAGTGTTGGAGAGAGTTGTGTGCAATCACAAAAAATGTGGCTAGCACACCACGAATTGCATTCCTACGAATGGAGGTTTGGAGACACCTTGAAATATTTTTAAAAATGCGCAGGCAACAAAAGATAACATCTAACTATTCAGAAGAGTACAAATGTTCAATTGTGAATCTTGTTCAAGCAGTGAAGGAAGCTTGGGGAGAAAAGGATATTACTTTCTACTTGGTAAGATGGACATAAATTTGAACCTTTCTGTTTTGAAAACAAGGTTTAATGATTTAAACTGATTATTACTTGTTGGGTTGTCACAACATATTCTTCTTATTCATGGGCCTTTTTTTGTGGAAGAGCAAGGGCTGCTAGCAACTTATAGTAGCCAAAGTATGTAGAAATCTCACTACCAAGCACGCATGTGTTTCTTTCGGAGCACTAGACATGGAGGAGGAGGAACAAAAACCAATGCCCTTTAGGAGTTATTCAATTGGTTTTTTCGAAGACAACTTCAAAGAACACAATAAATATGGTGGAATCTAAAATACCGATACTATTTTCAAAATGTTATATACATGGCTAGCTTTTAAGAGCCGTTGCATCCTCTTCCTCATTGGACATTTGTTGTCTATAACATAAAAACTTTCTTCTCTTGTATCTAGTTATGGATTTGATATCTATTTTGTTTGTTGCTAAAACATAAGATGAGTATGCAAGGAAGTATCCAGCCCTGGAGGCAGAGAAGCCGGAACCATAACCAAATATTCAGATGGTTGTTGTCTTTTCCAAAAATACAACTTTGTGCACATTGTATTGCAAACTTGAGTATCCAAGAAGTCTTGTAAGTGCTTTAACACAAACAATTGGCCATGAGGCCTCCTCTAAGAAAGTGCTATGCAAAACCAACAGAATATTGGGATCAATTCTCAATATGTAATGCCCAAGTGCAACATCCTTTAGGGAACTACCACCAACTCTCGATCCTTTGGCTCTTCCCAAGAAATTATCCTCATCTGCAATCTCCAACTGTAAAAGCAACAATCATAATGAAAAAAATGAAAATATGTATGTGATTCCACAAAAACAAAAGAATGCATTACCATTTGATTTTCATCACTCTCAAGTTTGCTTGGATTCCATAAGCTGATTGATGTCTCCTTGATATCCTTGAGCTCCTTTACATATTCTGACTCCTCCCTTTAAAAATTGGAGATTCCAAGGTTCTCTTGAAATCGATCAAACTCTTTGTCAACAACTAGTAACTCTCTCTCAGCATCTTTAATCTTGCTTAAACATAAGGATAAAGCATTTGATGCATCTGTTAACATATCATCGGACAT
The DNA here is from genome assembly GCF_053477565.2 of Lygodium microphyllum. Classification (NCBI taxonomy): domain Eukaryota; kingdom Viridiplantae; phylum Streptophyta; class Polypodiopsida; order Schizaeales; family Lygodiaceae; genus Lygodium; species Lygodium microphyllum. The sequence goes on along the minus strand of NC_141138.1, from coordinate 36,362,883 downwards.
TTGAGTATCTAATTTAAGCAAGTCCTCCTTGGACTCATTTTCAACAGTCCACCTGTGTGCTTCCGCTATGAAGCTTAGATGGTGATCTAGACAGAAGATAGGTGAAGAGCTTAAGGCTAGCTCCATTATGCCTTTTTCATCTACAGATGCCTCCACAATAATTGCCAAGCAATAATCTTCTCTCAAATTGAAAAGAGTTTGGAGATCAGACAATAATATGTATTCCTTGTCTTTAATTGGAAAAGTAGGCAAAGATGGAACAATAACGCTTGAAGGACTATCAGATGGCTCATCAACCGCTATAGTGGTTTCTTCAATTACAGTCTTTGCTTTAAATTCAGCAACATCCACGTCCTTTGAAACTAGTGCTTCCATCTGGGTGTCTAGTTGCTCCTCAACATCAACTTCATCAACTATCTCTTTAAGAAGGAAACAACTAGATAATTTTGAGGCTGCTTTATGATTTTCATCAGATTTAAGAGGGTATTTCACAAGGGCAAATACAATGAATGCAGTAGAATTAAGCATAAGCCTGCATTTTTTTGGGTGTAAAGAGCATAACTCAGCTGCATAAAATCTATCAAGAGAATGATAACCACATTTCTTGGTAAACAAGGACTTCTCAATGCCTGACCTTCCAACAAGGGTGTGAACATACTCCTTGGAATCCAACTGAACAACATGATATGCCAACTCTTCAAACTTCTGCAAAATCTTCATTGCAAAAGTCCTTTGAGAAATTAAGAACTTGATCAAGATCCCACTCTGGATTGAAAATCTCACTAGCTGTTGGATAGAATGTAAGATCAATATTATTTTCTATGAGAAAATCCAAGAGCTTCTCAGAGGCTGTAACATTTATAATTTGAGAAAGCCCTGGGACCCTCACAGGAAACTTTGAAGCCTTTCCCTTCTTTGAAGGCTTCCTTGAACTTTCACCTGTCATCATTAACATATGAGATGCAATTGAAACATCTGAAACAATTGACTCATTTGTCATTGTGGGCTCAAGATCTCTTTTCCCCTTTCTAGATGTGGAGGTAGATATGTGTGACATCTCAGTTCCTAACATCTTGAATCAATAGCTCTGAAAACTACTTGCCTATACAAAGAAAATATAAACATATAGATCTCTTGAAGTGCAACCCTCGCTCCGTGTTGGAAGATCAATTTTTATGACGTGAGTAGAAGCATTTACGAGCCTCAAAACTCCTCCATCGAGTCGTTTTGGTTCAGAAATTGGTTGGGATTCTACACACACAACACAAAACAAAGACACATGCGTGAGAGAACATCGCGAGAAAAATAAAAATCTTAAGCATATGACGCAAGTGGAGAGAAATAAAAGCCCTCCTATTAACTCTATCGCGTTGTTTCAGTGGAGGTCGACACGAGTGGAGGATGACATGAGTGATTACTTCAATGGAGGTCGACGCGAGTGATTGTTTTAGTGGAGGTCGACACGAATGGAGAACAACGTGAGTGGAGACATGATTACGACACAATAAGGTCTTTCCAATACGACGTGAGTGGGTAAGAAACGAAAGGCTTACTTTAATACCTATTGCGTTGTTTTGGTCGTGGACGATGCGAGTGGAGAGAAAAAAACATTCCGAGTGAAGAGAAAAAAACCTAACATGGGATAGGACTCATATGTGATAAGACTCGCATGTGAAAAAAACCTTGCGAGTGGAGAGGAAAAAGCCTTGTGAATGGAGAAAAAAACCTTGCGAGTGGAGACGTGAATACGTGTGGAGATGTGAATATGAGAACATAAAGATAAAAACCTAGGGATGGAATTTGGGAATTTGCTGAGGTGTGCATGGAAGGTTCTACGGTGGGTTGGGAATGATATTGGATGTAATGTTTGGATGGAGTACAGAATGTGGGGGCGACATAATCGGTGACGTCGGGGGAATGGAATTATGGACGGACGGGCATCTGTGATTAAGCCATAAGGGGACAGAGATGGAGACGGGCATCTGTGATAAGGAAGGGAAAGGAGCCGAGGAGAGAGGAAGAAATTTGGCATAGGAGGAAATGGGGAGGAAAAAGGCACGAAATTTTTTGAGTGGGCTTAAATAGATGCGAGGGGGAGGAAGGAACTTTCCAAAAAAACCCTAATATCGGGGTGAATGAGAAACATGACACGTGGACATAAGCAACCTAAGTATATAAGCACTTCTCATTTGGCAGGAGCATGAATTCAAAACTTACGTCACCACTGTCTTTCGTACGACAAAACCTTACGTCACGATCGATAGTACTGCTATACATCCGCGCTGCTCATTCAATCCTAGTTTGTTGTAATCCCCCAATACAAAGTGATTAGAGGAAAGGAGGAAATCAAATTCTTCAAATCGTGTTGTATTGGGCATTTTTTGTGAGGGAAGGAAGATAGGTCCAAGGGCTAATACGAAACGATAATGTCAATGCAGGGTGTCAAATTTTCTATATCGTGTTATATTGGAAATAAGAAGCACGGATAAAGGGTTCAAGGGACAGAATCATTGTGGCTTTGATACGAAGCGATAAGGTCATAGTGTAAACCTCAGATAAGTGCTATCGCGTTGTATTGGGCCAAGCATTATTTTGGCTTTCATATCGCGCGAGAGGAGCAAGTCGCCTTTATATGCAGCTTCCTAATCGCACAGTGTTGGTTTCAATGGCAAGGACAAAACAACTGCAAGGAAGGTATCGGTAAAGAAATCATCTGAAGAAGGTGCTAACCTAACTATTGAGGAGACAATTGAAGAAATTGTTATCCTTGTTACACCAACTGGTAGTTCAGGTGAATTTCCCTCAAAGAATAAGTCATTTGGTGAGTTTGAGCCCTCAGCTTCTCCTCAATCTCAGCTTGCCAAGGAAGCCCCTACAAAGAAAAAGAGAAAGTCGATATGGTTTTACATGCAGAGGTGTTTTGCAAAGATCAAGAAAGCTCAAAAGTCAACCAGGCACCTCATTCCTAAGGCTGCATTTTTTAGACTGGTCAAGGAGATATCTCATAGGTTGTCCCTTGTTGCTTCTGTGGATGTCCTCAACAAGAGATGGTAGCTGTCTACCCTCGTATGCTTGCAAGAGGCAGCATAGGATTTTTTGATAGATTTTATGAATTATGCTTATATTGCAGTTGCCCATGCACATAGAATTACATTAATGAATAAAGATTTTAGTATGGTTAGCAGACTTAGATATAGGTTTGACAAATTTTTGAAGCCTCTTCCATTGACTGATAAAAAGGCATTTGAAATCCTCAATGTTTCACCCAGGAGAAAGCAAAAAGAGCCACCAGCACCCAAGATTGAAGAGGTTACACATTTGTCATGGAGGAGAAAAGGAAAGAGGCAATAGAAAATGAGGATTTGATTTGCCAGAGAAAGATTTTGACTCTTGGCCCAATGAACTACAAGAGGATGGGGAAAGTGTATGGCCAAATGATCATGAATATTTCTGTTAGTCTTGAGAAAGAAGACTACCTTAGCATTTCTCCAGAGGATAAGATCCTATTTGAGAAAAAGGATACTCCACTTACAGATTCAGTAGTTTATTGTTGTTTGAGGTAAGGTCTTTTGCTTCTCTTTATTTATAATGAAATTTTCCAAGGGTCCTTATATTGTACTCATTTTCTTATTTAGTCTTTACTTTGTATACAGGGCATATGTTGCTTCTCGTAGCATTAATATTGCTAAGAGTGTATTTGTTATTGATCCACTTCTCTCAGTGGATTTGTTTTCAAAATCTGATTCAAATATTGTAAGGCTTTTAAAGGACTTCAATAGTGTCAGAAACCATCATTTTTTTTTCCATATATTGAAAGGTACTTTCTTCAACATTCTATCTCTTGATGATTTGTCTTTAAGGTTATTATTGCTCACTTGTGTTCTGGTTTGCAGAGGTCATTGGAGCCTAATCTATATCAATATTCCTGCAAGAGGGGTCATTTTTATGAATTCTCTTTCAGAATCCATGGCCAATCAAAGATGTATTGTCAATAAACACTCTTTATTTTATCTTTATTGGATAAAGTTTATAATATTCACTAATAAGTTAATATGTGCAGTGTTGCTAGACTTGTTACTACCCACTTGGACACTAGCTTTGAAAGCATTGCTATTCCTTAGAGACCTTTCAAGTTTCTACTTCAAGAGGTCCCATTGCAAACTGACGTACATAGTTGTGGCTGGAGAGTTGTTTCAAATGCTTCGAGGTTAATAGATTCAAAGTTACTGAATGTAGAAGGGGTGAATGTAAGTCTCCTGTGCTTTATCCTTTTTATAGTGAAAGTCTCTTGCTACTTCAAATAACTTGTGTGCTTTGTTACAGTGCAGAGACTACCCTGAGGCATACATGTGGTGGATATGGGAGAGGTGTATTGAACTAGTTTTGGATAAGGCAATTACACCAATGGACCTAGATTCCCCTCTCCCAGTAGCTAAAAATTCCAAAGGACATGCAACAATGAAGGCCAAAGGCAAGAAAATGGCAACCACCAAGAAAAATAAGTCTCCAAGGTCCAAACAAAAGGGGCACAAAATGAAGGACATGCCTAAGCTTTCCCCATTGAAATGCAATCCATCTCCTCTAAAGCCTAAGGAGAAAAGAGTGCCTGAGGTAATTAAGTTCTTTGAGCAACGAAATAAAAAACCTAAGAGAAACTAGTGATGACAGATGAAGGAGAAAGTCTTAAGGATGGAGAAGCTAAAGAATAGCCTTATAATTATCAATTTTTTTATTTGTACTGAAGTAACATTCCCCTTGTATATACATTTGTAGTGCAATATTCTGACCCAAAATGTACTGATATGTCATATTGATCTTACCATGAAAGACAATTTTTTGTTCATAGAATCATAGAGAATTATAAAGCCAGTACCAAGTCTTTCCTATTAAATTGTACTGCAATTTCGTAACTCATGATATAATGAAATCATTTTGGTCCACAAACAACAATTTGTTATTCACAAAATCATTGCAAAGCTTATACTAATGTGTATAATTCCATGTTTCTGGCAGCAATATTTGTGAGCAAAAGAAAGATTCAAAATTATTTGTACATGCATATTTATGGTCCAAAACTCACAACACTAGGAGGCAAATAGCTCATACATGATACAAAGCTCTCAGCTCTTTTTCCAATTATAGCACCATTTACCTTGAACTTATATCTAGGAGTAACATTGTCTAGAAACTCCAAGGTGTCTCTTACATCCTTAAGACTCCACTTTGAAGTAATGTTCACCTCTTTTACTTCTTGTGCAGTAACTTGCAGTGTAAATTTCAATGTCTTACAATCAATATCTTAATCTAGAGGAACCCAAGCTCCCAATCTAAGTTTGTATCTTCTATAATCAAAACTTATGATAAGAGATTGTCGAGATATATTATAGGATAAACCCAATGATTGAGAGCACACATTGCCCGCATTCATGGTTCGAACAAAGTAATGGCTGGAGAATTGGTAGAATAATTTGAAGATGGTACAGTAGGCATCGCTTTGAATTTAGAATCTAATAATGTTGGCTAAGTACTGATGGGGCGATGGTTCGACCATGTGAGTGGGAATTAAGCTTCCGTTTAGGTATGCGTCCTTGGATTGTTGTCGCATACTCAGCTCCCGTCGCAGTTGCTGCCTAATATTCTTGATCTATCCAATCGGTCAAGGAAGCTTTGCACCTTATAAAGTCACCCTTGTGAATAGATTCCTTGACTTTCCAACATAGACTTAAAATTTTGTCCAAATCTTCCTCTGAAATTTTTTTTGTTTAGCCATGAAACCTTCATTCGTTGTAAACATGTTGTTTTAAAGCAAGGTACAAAAACACGCAAGGGTAAAAACCACAATAAGCGTACTCTTCTGGAGATCCTTCTAGGAGTCATAGTCTTTTGAATATCTCGAGAAATTTTGAGTTTCAAACTCTCCATTGTTGCTTCATCAGGCATCTCCCATTCCAAAGATAAGAGGCTTGTTAACTGTAGATCTTCAAGTTATCCATACGCACCTGCTCTTGAAGGAACCACATATTGTGCATAATACACAAAAAATTCACTTTCATGAAAAAAACTCGTGGTCTAATCAGCATAAATAATGTTTGCAAATTCTTTATGAATGGCATGAATGTTCCGCTGAGGCTCTCTGCAGGTTGCCACTCGAAACTTGTTGATGGAAAGATATCTACAACCAATAATCCATTATTTAGCATATCCTTCAAACAAAACCATATACTCATGTATATTTTACAACTCAAACTTACAATGTGGGAAAAAGATTCTCGTGGACCCAAGTGCATATCTCTAGCTATATAAACATGTTGCACCAAAGAAAACCAGCGTTGAGGCGTGGTTTTGAAGGCAAAGATGCTTCCCTTCCAATGGTATTTGATATCCCCTTGTTTTGTTTTTTTCACTCTGTGAGAACCCCTACAAGATGGTAGCATTGTAACCCAATCATTTATAGTAAATGTTTTGGGCTCCCATTCTCCATTTGTGCTCTTGTTATACATGGTGCAAGAGTTTATAGAATGAGAAGGACGTCTTGTAGATGCCATGTAAAAGACAACGAGTATGCAGACAATGTGCATAGAAAGAAACCTAAAGAGAGAGGTCAAGGAGACAGATTAAAAATACTACGAGCGCCAAGAACTTGGAAAATTCTCCCAAGAAGGACGTCTTGTGGATGCCATGTAAAATACAACAAGTATGCAGACAATGTGGAGAGAAAGAAACCTAAAGAAAGAGGTTAAGGAGATAGATTCAAAATACTACGAGCACCAAGAACTTTGAAAATTCTCGCGATTCTCAAAATGGTCTTGATTAACTTAACTTTGTCATGTCTTTGTCAGAGGTTTTGTTAGCTTTTATTAGTTAATAGGGGCCGTTGGGACTACCAAAACTTGTCAGGGTTTGAAGATATTGGCTAAATAGGAGGGGAGAACCACAAAATGAACTCTGCTATCTCAAAAGCAGAGGAGATAATAATACCATATTTTTTCCACGTGGAAAAATCTCTTTGGCCCTTTCCTTAATCCACGGATTAACAAAAGTGCCATTTTTAACGTTTTTCTAGCCCTAATGGCACTTTTTCTTCCCCCTTTCCTTTGCGCTTGTCATTGCACATCTTATGGCACTACGGCCGTATGTGTCCTGCTTTCCCATAATAATGGCATGTAAGATCATACTTATGTCCATAGGACTTGCTGTGTCCACATGACTTAGATCGAGACTTCTGAGAGTCCTTTCCATGACGATCATTATCTTTCTTGCCATTTCTACCACCTCTAATGGATAAAGCATATGAACTGGGGAAAGCATCATTGTTTTTCCGGTTAATTTCTTCAATCAAAAGAGCACTCTCTACATCTTCCAATTTTAGCCCATCAAGTTTTTTGGTATAGATCATAATGCGAAATACATCCCAAGACTCAGGTAAAGTGCCAAGTAGAAACAAAGGATGCAGATTATCCTAAAACTCGATACCATGTTGAAGCAAATTCTTCATGATAGATTTAAACTGCCTACAGTGAGCAAACAATGGAGTCCCCTCCTTCATGTGGAGATCCATCAACTATTTAAGCTAACGCATCTATGAATCAAGGCTCTACTTTGCATAAAGTTCCTGAATCTTTTACCATAGATTTCATGCACTCTAGTCTTCATCTTGAACAACATTATTGTGGACCTCTTCATAGAGTGATAAAATGATAGTGGACTTACATGTGAAAAGACGCGGGATCTAGAGCATGGCAGTGGCTATGGTGGATCAAAGAGGAAGATTAAGCTCATGATGACATAGACATGACTTGATTTGTTACACAAGTGAATTAGGTTCCAAGATTAAAGCTTGGACTCATAAACAAAATCTTGTGTATAAGACTGACAATGACCAAGAAGCTAATTGAAATGGGAAAGCATCATGATATTGCATACATCATATAGCATAAAGTGGTAGTCAAGTACAATACTTTATAATTGTTGGATGGGTAGCAATTTCCCTTTCTATGCATATGGGATTTGGTCTGCCAGCATGTCCTAAGCCTAGAATTGCCTCATACAAAGAGGCCATAGTGGATGTGATTGCAAATATCTCAACACCCCTCCTCAATCACAACTAGAAAGTACAAAGTGTGTAGAAGCTTTAGTGAGAGCAACACATGCAAAGTGTGGGCACACCATAAACATGGCAAAACACTAGAGGTTGTCGCAAAAAAGGCTGAGTGTGGGTATCACAAACATGGTGGATATCTAGAGGTTGGAATAGGGGCCTCACAAAGTGTACAGAGGCTATAGTACAAGGCTAAATGAGCAGTTTACAAGCTTATGACAGGAGCATTTTGGGCTAGGCAATACAAGACAAAAAAAGTTAGTAAAAAATTTGGTCAAGGACCATGGGCCTTGCAGTTTTCAGTATTTCTTCTTACATAGATCTTCAATTCATTGCAGGTCTTCTTGTCGGTTTAGTCTAGCTTGCTCTTTTTGATCTTGTACTTATTCTTCACTTTACTTGCATCTTCAGTCTTCATGTCCATATCCCCCTCAAGCAAAGACATCTCATTATTTGGCATGTTGAGTAGTGTGTCTGGAGCATCTTCAAGGTCTTCAGGTAAGATCATTGATTGCTCTTTGGTGTAGGCAGCTCCAACACTACCTGCAAGTGATGCAAACAAGACTTCTATGTACTGCAAGTGAGCAACAAGAGTAATGTTGCTTTGCATCTGCAATAAGATCTTCTTGTTCGTCATTGTCATGACCAAGGATTAGCAACAAATTAACTCTAGATTTCTCAATTTTTATCAATGGAAGAGAAGATTATAGTGTGTCAAGAGACACAAGTAATGACAGTGTGAAAAGACACTATGTAAAGAATATGCCTGAGTTGATGTTGAACTTATCTTCTTAGTTTGGGGTCATCAATACTTCTTCGATCTTTCCATGTCTTTCCCCTCCTTGATTTGATGTTGGGACAGTAGATCAGAGTGGCAATGGGTTGCTCCAGATGGCACGAGAGTGAGAATGATAAGATTTTTGAACTTAGGTGAAAATGGCTATGGAGTCACATTTAGGATTTCTAACAATGGCCTAGTTTTTCTGACATTACAGGAGCTATACCTGATGATTTTTGAAAATTTTTAAATGAAAATTAAGCTGACTTGATGCTCTATCAAAGCCCTATGATGGCGACTAGAATCCTACAGTGCAGGAGACAATTCGTCAATACGAACAGCACGCAGGTGCAAACAGGGAAACGACGGACAATCCACGCAATGTTGGAGTTAGGGATATTCAATGTCATATTCTGATGTACCAAGGAGGAGCACCTGAAGTGACGAAGAGATCCTCAGAAGAAATCATGAGCTAAAATGGCCTCTACTGTGAGATCCAGGGACTCCAAGTAGGGTATGTCCTACAGGTCATAGTTGCAAGCTATGGTAGTGGTGACAGAGAATTTTGACAATGGTGAGCCTATGGTTGTCTGATTCAGTGTGAGGTGACAAGAAGAAGCTCTGGAAGTAGGAGAACACTTTTCTAGAAGGAAGATCTAGGAGATTTGACCTGTGGAGTGAGATATAAGAGCTTCAAGCTGATAGGGTGTAGTTGGCTATGGCTGCCATGGAAGCTCAACTGAAGGTAGAGTTGAGAAATGAAGTCATGGGTTGGAACTGAGTTGACTAGAGTTGAAAAGGGACTAAGAAATAGTAGAGAAGAGCTAAGCCAAGCTGAGCCATGCTCGACTGGGCTCTGATACCATGTGAAAAGGCACAGGATCTAGAGCATGGCAATGACTATGGTTGATCAAAGAGGAAGATTAAGCTCATGATGACATAGACACGACTTGACTTGTTATACAAGTGAATTAGGTTCCAAGATTGAAGCTTGGACTCATAAATACAATCTTGTGTATAAGACTGACAATGACCAAGAAGCTAACTGAAATGGGAAAGCATCATGATATTCCATTAATCATATATCATGAAGTAGTAGTCAAATACAATGCTTTATAGTTGTTGGATGGGTAGCAATTTCCCTTTCTGTGCATTTGGGATTTAGTCTACCTCCATGTCCTAAGCTTAGAACTGACTCATACAAAGAGGCCATAGTGGTTATGATTGTAAATATCTCAACATTGCATAGTGCATCTAAATCAGCCTAGTCATCATCATCTATGTTCTCGAGTTTAATACCTATATCTCAACATTGCATAGTGCATCTAAATCAGCCTAGTCATCATCATCCATGTTCTCGAGTTTAATACCTTTGTTTCTCAGTGGCTATAATATTCCTACCATAGCACTTCATAAAACAAATTCGAGCTTTAAATTTTTTTAAAATTACTCGTTGAGTTATCACATAAGTGATCGCATGTAATATCAAATCTTGCATTAAATCAAATTTGCAATCCGACACGAGAAGATGCCTCAATGAACCCAGCCAACAAAAAAGCAAATACGCCTCGTAAATAATATTATGACGGCTTGATCATAATATTTATCACATTATATTTGATTTAACATTCCCGATTCCATTTAATGCATCAAAGACCGCATTGACTTTGCAACGGCAAGACAAATCGCAAAAGCCTTAATCAATAGACAAAGAACCCGCAAGAACAAACATGATATTGAGTAATGTAATGAAGGAGACCTAGGAGAGAGAAGGAGAGAAGGGAGAGACTGCAAAGAGGAGAGAGAAAGAGGAAGAAGATGAGAGAAAAAGAGAGAGAAAGACTAGCAGAAGAGAGAGAAAGATATAAAAAGAGAGAGAAAGAGGAGGGAAGCCATGAAAGCTAGGAGGAAGGAGAAAAGAGAGACTTGATTATTGACTGATGCGCTAATTGGGTCTCTCAACACCTTATATACCTTGTCAGTATAACTGGGTATTTCCATGCTAATCCGTGTCCTACCCGTCTCTCCCCACTCTTTTACATTCCATTCCGACCCCGAAGGTTTTTGCCCTTAAAAACAAAAAGAGAACCTATGGCTCACAGCAAAAGGGGGGGGTTGCAGAGTACTACTATGCTCAGTATTACAAAGGAGAATATAGGTATGGTGAAGTACAATCTCATGTGGAATTAGGGCATAGAATTGTGTATATGATGTATATGACATGTGCAAGTTGATAGCATATGAGTTTGGCCTCCAATTCTTGACAATTAGGGACTGACAAACAGTGGACAGCATGCTGTCCAGAACAGGCCTAGCGGAAAAAACTGGTCATAACTTCCTATGGGCATCTCCGATTGAGGCGTATGACATGTCAAAACAAAGCTTGTTGAGGGTACTTTCAGCCCAGGCATGCAAGGGTGCACTTAATGCATGCCCAAAACTGTTTGAAAGTAGATGGCTGTCTACTGCAAAATAGACCCAATCATGCTATCCCGAACAGGCTTGCAATGGAAAACTGATCATAACTTGCCATGGGAAACTCCAAACGAGACGTTCCGCATGTCAAAACGAAGCTCGTTGAGTGTAATTTCAGCCCAAGTAGGTCATGCATGGATGCAATTAATGCAGGCCCAAAACTGTTCGAAAAAATATGGCTGTCTATTGCAAAACAGGCCCAAATCGAGGTGTCCTTCAGCCAAGGTTGCTGCCTCAATTTGAGGGAACTGCACCGGGGAAGTGCTGATGTAGATAGATATTTTTTTAAAACCCCCGGGATCAAATGGATAACCTGCATGGTAAGCATCACGAGCATACAAGTCATCCATGCAAGCGTGGTTCTCTGCACTCCCACCGGAGTCAAATGGAAAGTGGTTATCCTTTCCATGCATTGGGTTACCATCCACAGGTAAAGCTACAATGGTCAATACTACTAGCTGTTGCATTGAGTCTGCCATAAGCACCATATGATTAAGCTCAGTCTACGATTGGATGCTGTCAATAACATATGGGGTTGCATAAGCAGAAAGTGTACTGCATCAACCCTTATATGTGACATGTGTATAGACTAAAGGGTCTCCTGAAGGGACATGTTTTCTTGATCCGTAATATGAGCATGATCTTTAAGATCTACATGATATGCTTTCTTGAATGAAAGTTCATTTTGCTTTGGACCCACATCAAAATGGTCTTCGGCAAGATCTTTCTTATCCTTGGCATAATGATATTCGAATACAAATAGGAGTTTTGCATTCTATGCTCTACATTTGTCTTGATGATCAAGATATCGGCTTAGCACATCGATAGCATAAGCCCGTAGCTTGCTCATAGTCATCTTGCTGCTCATGTATAACAGATGGCTGCCCATGACCATAATGATCATACTGTCCATATGAAGGGTCATACCAATGTGGCTGCTGCTCATAATGATACTCATGCTGTCCATATTGCATATGGTAATAACAACCCTGCTGCTCATTTACATCTATTTGCTGTTGACTATTACCAAAAATTTGGCCATATTGTTGCCCATTTACATGCTGTCCGAGATTGCATGATGATTTTCCAACATGACTACAATGGTGTCCTTGCATCCTAGGATAGCCATAAATATGATGAGTGGCAAGTCCATGAGCATAGGTATTGGCATGATGCTGGTCATAATCACTGGCTTACTGCTCTTGCATTGCATAAGAATCTCCATATGCATGCTGTTGACCAATCCTGTATGAGCTACCATATACATGTCCATGATCATGACTTGCATAAGAACTATGTTCGTGCATAAAGGAGTGCTTGTAAACGTAATCAAGCTATCCATAATGGCCATAATCATGCTGCCCATGATAGCCATACTGCTGATCAAATCCATTGGAGTATGATCCACCCTCATGACAAGGTACATAGCCTAGGTGTTGCCCAAAGTCGTATTATACAATACTTTGGTTATCAAAATTGCCCATATGTGATTTAGCTTAGCACCGGCAAACTGACCTATATTGTTTGCCACATCAGAGCATCAAAAGATCCCTAGTGTTACTTGCTGAAAATTAGATCTGCACACTGCTATTTGATATTGTATGCTGCTCACTCTGTACATCACACTATTCATTGTGTGTTACAAGTTAATCAGACTTATCATCCAATGCTTTTCCTGGTTCTGATAGAAGGAATTCTGCATGTTCTGTTCCTTTGTATATTTTGTGTAAAAGTCCCTTCCAACTATGCTTTCCAACACCAAGAATTTGTCCAAAATCTTGTCAATCATCTGCACATGATTGGCTTAATATAAATCTCCAATATTTTAGTTCAGGTGTATAAATCTCCATTCTGGCTGTGGATGAGAGCTTTCCATCATACGGACGTTCTGCTTATGGACCTCCAAGTTATGGAGAGGGCCCTGGCTATGGAGTTGCTATGAATGAAGGATATACCTTAGCTCCATATGCTGGTGCTCCTGGATACTCTGCTGCTGGTGGATTTGCTGGTGGCTATGGCAGTGCCCCTCTAGGAGGATATGGAGGTGGAGTTGGCTATGTTGCACCAGCAGCTCCTTCTACAGGATATGTCAATGCTCCAGTGGGGTTAGGGCTACTCCTGCAAGTACTCCGAGTGCCATCTCCCATGTGCTACAGACGATTAGGACCTTGAATTTTTCTGCAACGTCTCACAGTGTAATTTAGATCTGTTGCAGAAGATCAAGGCCTGGAAATTTCCTGTGGCAGGATATGTGCAAAAGCGTCTGACATAGACATTATTGACCTGCGATTAGTTGCAACTAAAAATCGACCTCTCCATCTTCATCGTACAGTGCCTTCTCCATTTGTTTGAAAACCCATGGCCATGGTCGCTGCCTCAGATCTTCCCCCACAGCAAAACCCTCGCCCCTCCCCCTATGCACGTCCAAAATGCCTCTCCCTGCATTTCTCCTTGCCCTACTACACTCAGTGGGGCCACAGGTTGGTCGTGTGCGGATCCGAGCCCCCTCTAGGAGCCTGGGATCCCCCCCTCTTCCTACAGATGGCTCCCCACCATCAAGGCCAGGAGCTCTTCGAGACAGCAGTCCTCTCCATCCCCCTCACCTTCGAGACCGAGTACTGCTACCTTGTCGTTGATGAAGAGAGCAGGGTCGTGTGCAAAGAGACCAGCAAGCCTCGCTCTTTGAGCTTCCTCTAGGAGCCTGGAATCCCTCCCTCTCCCTACTGATAGCTCCCCACCATCAAGGGCAGGAGCTCTTCAGGATAGCCTCGCTCTTTGAGCTTCCTCTAGGAGCTTGGGATCCCTCCCTCTCCCTACAGATGGCTCCCCACCATCTAGGCCAGGAGCTCTTCTAGAAAGCACTCGTCTCTGTCCCCCTCACCTTGGAGACCGAGTACTGCTACCTTGTCATTGATGAAGCGAGCAGGGTCATGCGCAAAGAGACTGGCAAGCCTCACTCTTTGGGCTTCTTCGAGCATTGCCTTTTGGATAATACCTATGTGGAGATCAACGACTTATGGTAGGATATGTGCAGAAGCTTCCGACATAGACATTATTAACCTGCGGCCTACTATAACCAGCGGAGGAAGCTTAAATCTGTCTCTCACGGAGGATCAGGCCCTGCGTGACAGCGGCATGTCCAGCTACATGTCCAGCAAGAAGACCATGGAGATCAACCCTGAGAACCCCATCATGGAGGAGCTGAGGAAAAGGGTTGATGCTGACAAGAATGAAAAGTCTTTCAAGGACCTCGTGCTGCTTCTATTCGAAACTGCCTTGTTGACCTTTGGGTTTAGCATGGATGATCCCAATGCCTTTGGAAACAGAATCCACTACATGCTGAAATGGGGATTGAGCATTGATGAGGACGATGTTGGTGTCTCTGGGGAGGATGAGGATATGGGTGGTGAGGATGTCAATGCCGAGGGCTCCAAGATGGAGGAGGTTGACTAAATCGTTTGTGTGGCTTGGTGATGCTACTCGTGGAACCTTCTCTGAGTTTGAGAATGCAATACAGAAAGAGACCTCAAAGGCTCCTGTGCCCCATTTTTGTCTTTTGGCCTCCAAATTCGGTCAAGCGTCCTGCCATAGTTGTGTAAACTCCCAAGAAAGCTGCTATCTCTATAGTGCTTCGTGGCTGCTGCGGTTCTTCAATGTTGTACTTGTGCACAGTAGGGTTTGTGAGACTAAAAAAGGAACTAAATCTAAAGGAAGGAGAGAGAAAGGAAGGACCTAAAACTAGGCTCTAATACCAATTGTAATGAAGGAGACCTAGGAGAGAGAAGGAGAGAAGGGAGAGACTGCAAAGAGGAGAGAGAAAGAGGAGAAGATGAGAGAAAGAGGAGGGAAGCCATGAAAGCTAGGAGGAAGGAGAAAAGAGAGACTTGATTATTGATATCTGATGCCCTAATTGGGTCTCTCAACACCTTATATACCCTGTCAGTATAATTGGGTATTCCCAAGCTAATCCGTGTCCTACCAGTCTATCCCCACTCTTTTACAAGTAAGTTAAGTATCAAAGAGTATGGCATGACTTTATAAACTAGATAAGTCATGAGGTAACTCGGCCAAAAACTACCAGATGAAGTTTTTTTGAAGGAAAAAAGATGTTTTTGAAAAAATAGGCAAAAAATCATGACTTTTTTATGCCTGGAGGGAGAGAAAGCATTTTAAAATCATCCCCATGCTACCATCCAACAGATAGGCAATCAAAAAACATTTTTTATCAAGCTTACCTAGCTATTGCCAAGTAGCCAAAAGAATTGGTGACTGCATGCTTCCCCCTCATGGCTATAAATACAACCCCTCTCATTCACAAAGAAAGCAAGAAGGAAGACCTCTTGATGATGGAAAATTTTCTCTACATCTCTTTTCCATTTTAGCTTGAGCCTTGAAGAAGGAAAATACCCCTCTTCTACCTCATTTCCATTTTCTCTATCCCCTGTTACGCCTTTCTTCCATATAGCCATATCGCTAAGCAAAATGCTAGCGAAATTTTTCTAGACGACCATCTCCCTGAGCTACCACGTTAATTTCACCTGACATCCATGGCTCCACGAGGTCGCAAAAATTCAAGAAGCCCATTGGAAGCAAAAGAAGCAAGAAACACGGTCGATGGAGAAAATGACATGGTAGGAATTGGCGAAACCCCTCTTACTACAAACCTGATAGAGATAACATCTTGTCGGTTTGGAAAAAAATAATTTTATCACTATATTTGGCTTTAAATGATTATAAATGTATTATAAAGAAGATGCATATGAATTGCCACTTAGGAAAATGGCCTAAGTAATATAATAATAAACTTTTCAATGAAAAGACTCTTTCACTTGAAAAAGGATTATATGCCTTACATGAAAAAAATCATAATTATGGTTTATTTTGTGATATTTATTGTTATTTCGTTAATGACGCGTGTGATTATAATAACTAAAAAAAGGTAGACAATGTTAGGGAAGGGAATATTTTATAATTCTTTCCTAAAAGTGACTATCTCTATTTCATTTTGCTAATGATAAATAGACGCATATGAGTCTTACAATAATTTATAGAAAATCAGTTAGATAATATCATGAAATAATCAATGCATTAAATCAACAGAAAATTTTATAGGAAAATATATACCAGACGCACATAAATTAGGTGCATAGTAATATAATTCAATGTCTAAAAGATGAAAGAAAAATTACACTTATGATTTTTGCATTGTTTAGAATAAAGTTTTCAAAAAAAAAAAGCATTGTATTTATGACATAGCTAAATGAAAATTGATCTTCCTAGATAATGTTGAAAGTTTGACGAATGGTTGGACATCGTCGATTAAACCATAGAATATGAGCAGAATAAAATAAAAATTATTTTATTACTAAAAATGCACACAATATTAATATTAATGGTTATATTAGCGAGAGCATCAATATCATGAGCCGACCCACATATGAATCAATGAGAAAACCTTACCTAAAATATCAAGGATGTTGAAGCAAAAACAACTATGAAACACTCGACAACCCTAAAAACTATCAGTATCAGGAAATTAAATAAATATAGAAAGTCTGTAAGACTTATTGGACATTGATAAGGATTTGTCGATACAAATTCTAATGTCTGAACAGACTTGGAAAAGCATTTGAAATCTTGCTTAGTGTGGCTTAGGGCAGGGCAGCGCATGAATTGCCTGCCATAGGTATAAATGCCCATATTATCTTTTAGGGTGAAAATACCAAGTTTTCATAAGGATAAAATAGACATTAGATTCATGAAATAACTTGCAGATCCGGAAGAAAGAGTTGTAAAGTAGGAAGCGAAATCCTAAGAATAAGGTGGGACCTTAAAAGAGAAACCCTAGAATTGGGTGGGGCTGCTTCCTATGCTAAAAACACTTGCTGCCGTTTCTTTTTTATATTTTTGCATGTATTGATGGTTGCACAAGAATGATTATTTGTGCTTGTAGCAGTTAGAGTTGATTGTAAATATATAATCAGGATAATAAGAGGAAAGATTGCGCTATGCCTCCCCCACAGCTAGATGTGAAACCCTACTCCAAGGGGGATTGTTTTGTACCGCCACGAGGAGCTTTGGACCAGCCCTGATGGCGAGAGGTCACTCGGTGAGGAATCCATTAGGCAAGAGGAGGTAGGAGTGCCACGAGGCTCTAGCTGTAAATCTCCCGATTGCTCCTAGGAACTGTCTGACCCTCACGCGAATTAGGATGGGATCCTAGAGTCCCCGGTACTAGTGAAGGGACGGAAATCTTGGAGGGTTTGCTTTCTTCTGCACAGACAGAAGGGATTTTCCGATGAATGGAGGTTTTATCTTCTCCATAGGCAGAAGGGGAAAAGCATTGTAAATAATTTTTACAAAATAATAAATAAATATGTTTTTCCAAAAGATTGTTTTTCTGTATCTTTGTGTTGTGTCGTAAAATTACGCAAAGGAACCTATCATAGTGGGTTAATTAACGAAGCTGCTTTTATATGTCATAACTTAATGTGATATGTAATTAGAAAACTAAAGAAAACTGTTTGTGGGAAGCGGGTGGGCGAGATCCCTGACGGATCCGTCCTACGGATGGGTGGTCTTGGTAAGCTGGGAGCTTCTTTCAAGAGATTGAATGAAACGTTAATTAGGAAAAATTAGGTAGAGTCGAGCATTGAATTACCTAGGGTCAGGTCTTAAAACCTTGATCAATAATTATCTTAGAGGAAAGGTACAGCAGTTGTGCCATAACTCCATTAAGGTTCCTGAATCCTAACTAGTTGCTGGAAAAAAGTGTTGCACTCCATGAACCAAGGGTAGCTACGATCGTTCCAATCGTGCAAGAAGCCCTTGTGGGACACCTCCGATAGAGCTAGCTGATGTATCAAGTCCTCACTTGTCAAATTTGGACCCCGAGTTTTTATGTTGATCCTCGTGGGAACGGCCGGTATCTTTTGTTACGGGGTGGACTCTTGGAAACCTAGAAGATAGACCTTGTGCATTCTTGCAAGTTGTTAGATTTCATGGAAGCAGGAAGGAGAGAAACACGGAGTGAAGCAACATGCTTCCTCTCTCTATTCTTCTTATTATTCATTTAGCACACACATGGTGCATATACAACTGAAGGTCATAAAGACCATTCACACTAGAAGTAACACCGACTTATTTAATACACCTAACTGATCTAGCCAGACTAGCTATGTCCAGCTCATGTCGGTCAAACACACATGTACGAGCTTGATATTCTAACACTCCCCCTCAAGCTCAAGACAACATATGTACTCCAAGCAGCTGTCTAAAACCACAAAACTTATCTTTACCCAAGGACTTGGTAAAGATATCCGCTACATGTTCATCAGTCTTCACATGCATAAGATCAACTCATCCTGCAAGAACCATCTCTCTGATGAAATGGTAGTGTACCTCTATGTGTTTCGTCCTGGCATGATAGACTGGATTCATAGCCAGGAGTACACTACTCAGATTATCACATAGTAACTTCACTGGAGCATCTACCTGTATGTCCAAATCAGCCATAAGCTTGAGCAGCCATGAAATCTCGCATACTGCCAATGCAGCACCCTTGTACTCTGCCTCAATACTCGACAAAGCAATCGTAGGCTGCTTCTTGCTGCTCCAGCTAATCATGCCACTACCAAATCGAAATGCATATCCACTCGTAGATCTACGATCATATGAGCAACCTGCCCAATCTGTATCCGTGTATCCAATCAATATCAAGGGCTTATCTCTGACATAGAACAGCCTATACTCTACAGTGGACTTAACATATCTCATAATGTGTCTAACTACATCCAAGTGCGGCTTTCTAGGCTTCTGCATAAACTGGCTTATGAGCCCTATAGCATAGCTCAAGTTAGGCCTAGTAATGGTCAAGTAAATCAAATTGCCAACCATCTGCCTGTACATAGTCACATCCTCTACTTCAGCCCCAGTATTTATGTCTAGCTTGACATTCTGATCAAGAGGTGTATCCAGCGGTTTGCATTCAGCCATGCCATACTTCTTCAGCATCTCTATGACATAGTGCTTCTGCATCAGCCATAACCCATTGTCAGCTGGAATTACCTCAATGCCTAAGAAATACTTCAGTTCTCCCAGGTCTTTCATGTCAAATTCAAATTTCACCATCTTCATTACATGCTGTATGCCCAAGTCATCATCACCAATGATTATCAAATCATCAACGTATATGACCAGCACTACTAAACCACTGTCAGTCTTCTTTGTAAATAGGCTATGATCAGCCCTACCAACAGCAAAACCCAATCTCTGCAAGTAGTTACTGATCCTAGCATGCCAAGCTCTCGGAGCCTATTTCAGCCTGTACAATGCCTTTTTCAGCCTGCATACATAATGCTGAAAATCAGGGTGAAAATACCCTTCCGACTGAACCATATAGACATCCTCTGCTAGGTCACCGTTAAGAAATGCATTATTAACGTCCATCTGCTGCAATTTCCAGCCTTTAGCAGCAGCCAAGGCAATCACAGTGCGTATGGTTGCCATCTTGGCAATAGGGCTAAATGTTTCCTCATAATCAAGTCCATACTGTTGGGCATACCCCTTTGCAACTAGCCTGGATTTGTATCTCTCCACACTGCCATCTGACTTGCATTTGATTTTGTAGACCCATTTGCAGCCAATGGTCTTTTTTCCTTCAGGCAGTGGTACTAAATCCCATGTTTTATTTTCAGCCAAGGCATTCATTTCTTCATCCATGGCTATACACCAATTCTCATCTTTCACTGCTTCAGCATATGTACTTGGTTCTTTGACCTCCATCACTTTTGTCATGTACGCATAATGCTTTGCAGAGTAGCCACTGTATGTCAACCTGTCAACAGGGTATCTGACCCTCTACGAGCGTCTAAGCTGTGGTGCACTACTTGATTCCCCTCTCTCATGAGGCGGAATATACCTGCTCTGCCTTGTGCCAGGCGTATAGACAGTCGAAATACCAAGTTCGCTGTCTAAAGTATCACCAGACTCATAGCCAGAAGTCATTCTGCCAGGTGTCATCATACCAGATGCATCCTCAATAACTTTCTCTTTTCCTTTGCTGTCCAAGACATCATGTCTCCCCCTCACTGACATATTGGTGTCAGTGGACGGCGAGCTCCTCAATCTCCTTGTCCATGGGGATACTGTCTGACTACGAGGTCCTGTCATAACAGTACTCTGTTGTAAATCAATTGTAGAGACATGAGTGGAAGGAGTATCTGCTGGCACTGCAACTGGTGATACATACCAAGAACCCATCTCATCAAAGATAGCATCCCTGCTTACCAAAGTCTCCCTAGTAGAGGGATCATAACATTTGTATGTCTTCTTCTCCTGCAAATATCCAATGAAAACACACTTATGTGCTTTGGGATCCAACTTCTTCCTTTTCTCATTTGGAATATGCACATAAGCAAGACAGCCAAAGACTTTCATGTGACTTACATCCGGCTTATAGCCATACAACTTCTCAAATGGTGTCATCTCATGAATACCTGTAGTGGGAGTCCTGTTCAAAATGTATACGGCTGTCATAACAGCCTCTGCCCAATAGTAAAGTGGCATATGCTTTTCATTCATCATAGCCCTAGTAGCTTCCATCAGAATTCTATTCTTCCTTTCAGCTACTCCGTTTTGCTGCGGAGTGTAGCTGCAGGTGAGCTGCCTACGAATGCCATTTTCAGCCAAGTAATCATCAAATTCATTTGATACATACTCCCCACCACTATCAGATCTCAAGCAAGAGATGTAGCATTCAACCTCCTTCTCAACCTATGCTTTAAATTGCTGAAAAACAGCAAAGACTTCATCTTTTGTTTTCAATATGTAAAGCCAGGTATATCGACTGTAGTCGTCAATGAAGGATACATAATATCTGGAACCTCCCATAGATACATTATGAGCTGGCCCCCAAACATCAGAATGCACTAATTGCAATGGATATGTACTCTGTCGTACATGCTTGACAAATGGCAATTGTGACTACTTACCGAACTAGCAAGCCTCGCATACATGACCAATATCTGAATATTGGAACTTCGGTAACCCTGTAACCAGCTGTTTCTTTTGCATAATTTGCTGCCTTTGCAAATTGACATGCTCCACTCTCTTGTGCCATATTTCCAAATCCCTAACAGTGCCAGAACCATGGGCAAACATAGTTGAATTCAGCACTGGCAAGGAAGCATCAAGAGTAAACATTCTGCCATTCCTGTGACCACGAGCTATCAACTTGCAGCCATTTTCAAATTCTTCAATAAAGCAGCCATGCTTATTGAATCTAACCTGCAAGTTCTGCTCCGATAACAAGTTCTTCGTAATTGAAGGGACATGCAATATATCATGCAATTTTTTCTTTTTGCCATTATGGACCACAAGAGGCACTTTGCCTTTATGCTCAATGCTATGCTGCGTGTCATCACCTGTGCATACATAGCCATGCTTTTCAGCCACCATATCCGTGAACCAATCACCGTGAGGGGTCATGTGATTCGACGCCCCTGAATCAATGTACCACACTACATCATCAGATGATTTTTCAGCAGCCTTATCTTTGACATACTACATGGCAAACAGTCTATCACCAGAGTCATCTGCCTAACTAAACATAGCATAATGTCCATGCTGCTTGCCCTTTTGATTTCCCTGCTTCTTCCAGCAGTCCTTTGCAATATGCCCATACTTTCCGTAGTAGTGACAATCCTTATCTTTATTTGGATTGTCTGATTGACGCTGCTGCTGCCATGAGCCTCTGCCACCACGGGAGTTAGATCTCCCCCTGCCTCGAAAGTTTCCACCACCTCTTGCATTTGATGACTGTTGATTGCTATTACTGTAGGATGCATTCTGCTGGCCTCCTTTGCCAGATCCATAGCCTCTACCATGGCTACCACGACCACGCTGATTCGAGTAAAAAACTGCATCCTTATTCTTTGAGCTGCTTGACCTTGTAGTTAAGCCAAGCTTCACCTCTTCATGAATCAATAATGCAACCAGCTCATTAAAGTTAGGCATCTCAGCCCGCACAGATACTAAAGTGTCAAAAGACTTGTACTCTGGACCCAAGCCATTTAAGGTCACTACAACCATATCCTCATCTTCTACTCGTGAGCCAACAAATGCCAGCTAATCTGCTATGGTCTTAACCTCTGTGACATAATCTTGTATGGATCTGTTCTTCCTCTCCATGTTATTGAATTTCTGCTTCAGTTGTATCTTCCTTGCACTTGTAGTTGTGCCATAGTATTTGACCAATATATTCCATGCATCTGTTGGGGATTTACAGTTCATGATCTGCATCACCATAGCATCCGAGATACATAATGACAACCAATGTCAAACCCTGCGAGCTCTTTCCGTCCAAGCTCAATGCGCTCGTCTTTGATCAACTGTAGGATTCCTATCTGGAACTTCAGGTTCAGCCTCAACACCTGTCACTAAGTCCCAATATCCTTTGCCTATCAGAAAGTTCTCCATGCGGAACTTCCATATTGCATAATTGTTGCTATCAAGCTTTTCTCCCACAATCTGGGTTACATTATCAGTTCTATCAGCATTTGCCATGTTGTAGACCTTGCCTGACTACCTGCAAACCAAGATCTTCTTAACAGTTCAACTTCAGCCCAGAACTGTTTATGACAGTTTTCTGCAATTAATTGTAGTAAAAAACCAGGGTATTTTAGCCACTAACAGTCCAAAATAGCTCACAACCAAGTGGCTTAACCTGTGAGTAAAGCAATCAGTGCAAATACTATGTATTCACTTTGGTTTGAACTCCTACAACCTCACTGCTAGGGTACATATATGCAGTCTGAAAACTGTAATTCTGTGAGTGACCAGCAGTGATTTCAAGCCCAAAACTGAGTAATATACATGTCATACATGTCCCAAACTTCCATGGATAGCTGCTAGTACATGTGTCAAGCCATGCATAGGCATAGAACCACAAAACAGTATATAACCAGCATATATGAATATTGTAAATAAATTCACAGATCTCAAACAGCCAATGCACTGGCTACAGGGATTAATTTCAGTCCCAAAAATCCATAAACCATTTGCATCACTTCTGTTTCCAATGCTCAAACATTCAACACTCATAGACCAAGTCTTCAAGTACCTGTGGAACAAACCCAGCCAACTAGTTCTTCAGAAATAACCAATTTGTGCTTTATGTCTGCAAATTTTTTTTTTCTATTTTCAGCCTATCACAAGCTCTCAGATCAGGCCATTCCAAGCTCCAAGTTTATGTCAAAATACCCAAGAAATATGACATGTCTTCTACAAGCATCAAGTGCTACATTCAAGTTCAATGTACATGCCAAAGAGCATCCAAAAATGCAGACTTCCCAAGTGTATAATGTCACTGTAAGTTCAATGACAGTTCAGCCCTGTGTATTTAGATCTGTACACCTCTATTACAGCTCCCACATGAGCTCCCACAAGAGCAATAATAAGGTATACCCTTCAAGAACCTTCCTTGGTATGCATCCAAGCTCTATGCCACCTGACAAGTGCTATACTTCTAGAATCTCAGCCAATGAGAGCAGCCTGTTCATAGGCACAGTCCACACAGACTATTCAGAGTATATTCAGATCAGATTTTCCCACTTGTTGATGCTCAATGGAGCTTTGGTGAGTCTCCAGACAAGCCACACTCTTGGTGATGCTCAATGGAGCCTTGGTGAGCAGTCCATGTGCTAAATCTCAGCCATGGAGTTCAGCCTGAAAACAAGCGCAAACACGCTGGTTGGGCAGATCTGTGCTGCTGAACATCTTGCTTATTACTATAATAATAATGCACTCACTGGTGCTCAATCAGTCCTTGGAAGGCTCCTCAGCAAGCCACAGCTCCTGCTTCAAGCAATGAGACTCCAATGCTTCACAGTACATACCTCTGTGTGACCATTGATGGAAATGACAGTCAGTCCTCTTCTTTTTCCAGCCCTTCAAGTCAATCTTCAAGTCTTCTTCTTCAGTGCATTCCACCAGTGAGCCCATTCATGGCTCTAATACCATGTTAGATTTCATGGAAGCAGGAAGGAGAGCAACACGGAGTGAAGCAACATGCTTCCTCTCTCTATTCTTCCTATTATTCATTTAGCACACACATGGTGCATATACAACCTAAGGTCATAAAGACCATTCACACTAGAAGTAACACCGACTTATTTAATACACCTAACTGATCTAGCCAGACTAGCTGTGTCCAGTCAAACACACATGTACGAGCTTGATATTCTAACACAAGTGCCGGGCGAAGCCATCTAGGATAGTTTCCCAATGGAGCACTAAAACGTGCTACTAGGGAACTATTAGGTAGGCACGTGACACATGGTATCAAAGCATAATTGAAATTAAAAATATATATGATTTTTAAGACCAACTGTTCTAAGTAATAATCAGTGTGTTGATTGTTAAGGGATAAACTTTGGCAGAATAATGAAGCCTGGAACCAGTTCCTTATTTTTCGAGCAATGTACACATCTGCGTTGAACTCCATGGATGACGAGTGGAGAAGAGAAATGATGAGGATACTCCATCGCCTATATGATCCATCCCCCGTGAATCGTGAAAGAAGATGGCTTTGGGATGAGCGTTATTGTTACATCGAGGCCAATCGATTCTTCGACACGTAGACTAATCTAAAACGCCTTGAATGGATGGAAAATTTAAAAGTAGTTGAGGCATTTATCTTTTGTCTGTCTAGAAGGAATCCACTTATTATTACCAATGGTCAACAGATATGTCTAGAACGTTATGTCTATGACAAGGTACTGAAGGTAATCCCAGCCGATAGGATTATAATCCAAGGACGTCGCAAGTATCAAGATTACTGTATCCATGGTTTTCCAAATCTGCCATTTCCACAGTATAGGTTTTTGGACATAGATAGCAATTGGCCTACTTTCTTCTACATGAATGTAACTGATATCCATCCCTGAAAAAGAAAGATATAATGATATCCTATTTTGGAAATTGTACATAGCATCTAGCCTATCCTATCCATGCTGATGTATATCTACTTGTAAACATCTGCCATTTGTAAATATTCCTTACTTATAAAAATCATAACATATGGCTATGGATTATAAAAGATAACAACGAACTAGATTTTGTAAAAATGTTGTGCTCTTTGGCCCATCATTGTTTTACAAAACTAGTAAGATATGTTAATGTGGAAACGAAGGTGAAAAATTTAAAGCACTAAGCTAATTTGTGAAACTTATGATAACCCAGGGTGATACAACTATCGCTAGTCCCGACTGAAATTTAGGAGAAGAAGTATCTCCTTAAGTAGGTTAAGCCACTGAAATTCAATGGCAAGGGCAAAGACATTGAAGCCGAGGTAGAGATTTGGATTGAGGCCATGGAGGACTACTTTACTGTCGTGGGAACTAGCCCTGCTAATCAGGCTATGATCGCTAAGTGGAAATTGACCGGTGAGGTAGGCCTATGGTGGAAACAGTGTTATAAAGACTAGGGACTTGCTGCTATCACCTAGGAAAAGTTGAAAGAAGCTGTGCGTGGTCGATATTTTCCACCAGCTTATCGCACACTAAAAATGAATGAGTTCTTTAACTTAAGACAACTGGGAATGAGCATGGAGGCATATTACTCAAAGTTTATCTCATTGTTTAAATATGTGCCTTCCATGATTATTGCTCAGCAGGTGCCTAAGTTTTGTCATGGATTGAATGCTCCTCTGAACACACACCTTGAATCTATGTGCCCAACTTATCTGCAAGATGCTTTGATTCGTGCAGCACCTCTTATTCAAGATATTCAATCAAAGCCAAGTAATAATAAGCTCTGGAATCAAAACAAAGGGACTTCACGGGGCTATGTTAAGCGAGCCCAAGGTCAACATCCACTTGGTCAAGGAAAGAGGGCCAAAGCAAATGCAATCGGGAACTTCATACCTACGGGAAGTAATTCAGGAGTACCTAGGTGTTTCCACTGTAATGAGCCAGGTCATTTTAAAAGGCAGTCCCAAAGCTTGGCCAAATTCCTCACCAAGGATAGTACAGAGGTCAGAAACAAGCTTTAATTGCAAAAGAAAAAGCATCTACTATAATTCTTAAAGATCTTGAAGGAGAGGAAAACCCAACTATGGAAGCTAATATGGAGAGGGCATCAGTTCATGCCACCCTCCATAAGAAAGGCCCAAATCGCCAATTTTCAGTGATTCAAATACCAGCAGAATATGAGGGTAAGCCCTTTAAAATCCTGATTGACTGTGGAAGCACACACTCTTTCATGTCACCAAAGTGTGCCAGGAAATTAGATATAGACACAATACCTACATCTAGGTTACTTGTGGAACTTGCTAATGGAAAAGAAATCATGTCTACTCGGCAAACTTGCAAAGTGACATTTAGCATGGGAAGCAATCTCTCTGAAATGGGATTTAGGATCATGAATTTAAGGGCCTACGAATGTCTATTGGGTATGGAATGGTTAATCTCCAATGACGCACATATTCAGTGTAGAAAAGGCCATATGACTTTTCAAAGCCTAAAGGGGGAAATGGTGATGACCCAAGATGAGGTAGGAAAACCCAAGGTTCAACTAGCCAAATCATCTCGCATAATAAAAGGATTAAGAAAAGGACTACTAGTGTATCTCATAAAATTAAATAAGGTTGAGAAAAATAAACAAGATGAGGGAGAGCCATATTGGCTGAAGGAATATGATGACATCTTCCCAGAAGAGCTAACTGAATTACCATCTCGAGGAGAAGTCGATCACGAGATCATACTTGAACCATGAGCCGCTCCAATTGCTAAGAGTCCATATAAAATGTCTATCCCTGAAGCAATTGAGTTGAAAGAGCAACTCAAGCAATTACTCAATCAAGGATACATCAGACCTAGTAATTCGCCCTGGGGAGCTCCAATACTATTTCAAAAGATAAAGGACAGAACTCTCCGCCTTTGCATTGATTATCAAGGTCTAAACTAGGTAAAAATCAAGAATAAATATCCAATCCCAGAGCTACTTGATAGGCTGCAAGGGGGGAAAATCTTTTCCAAGATTGATCTCCGATTTGGTTACTACCAAATAAGGATCAAGAAAGAAGATATCCCCAAAACTGCCTTCAATACTAGATATGGTCATTTTGAATTTCTTGTAATGTCTTTTGGTCTAACTAATGCCCCTACTACATTTAATAGATTAATGCATGACATTTTTCAACCTTATCTTGATGAGTTTGTCCTAGTCTTCTTTGATGACATCCTAACTTACTCCAAGAGAGATGAAGACCATGAGCTACAATTGGGCATTGTGATGGACACCATGATGACGCACAAGCTCTATGCGAAGAAAAAGAAGTGTGTCTTTTTCAAAAGACAAATGGAATATCTCGAATTTATAGTATTTGCTAAAGGAATCTCTATAGATCCAGCCAAAGTTAGAGATGTTCAAGAGTGGCAACCTCCAACGACACTGAAGGAAGTGAGAAGCTTCTTAGGAGGACTGACTGGATGGTATAGAATTTTCATAAAAAATTACACCCTAATAGCTGCACCTCTCACTGATTTGCTGAAAAAGAAAAATGCTATTGTGTGGATGCCCATTGAGGAAACCAATTTTGAGCAGCTCAAGAAAAGTTTGGTAACAACACCGATCTTAAAGCTACCTGATCTATGTCAAGAGTTTGAAGTCGTAACAGACGCAAGTTCTCTTGCACTAGGTTGTGTGCTTATGCAGCAAGGTCATCCAATAGCCTATTCCTCAAGAAAACTAAAAATCCATGAGAGGAATTATGCCACCCATGATCTCGAGCTATTAGCTGTGATCTATGCTCTCAAATTGTGGCGACACTATATGCTTGGAAGCAAGTTTACTTTGGTCATTGACCACAAAAGTCTCAAATGGATCTTTACTCAACCAAACATCAACATGAGGCAGCATCGGTGGATTGAAGTCTTGCAAGAATTTGATTTTGAAATCAAGTTCAGACCTAGGAAAGAGAATGTGATTGTTGATGCATTAAGTCGTAAAGCTTTTTTGAATGTACTTATCATGGAAGATCCATCTAAAGAAGAGACTTTAGCTACCATGATATCGATGCCTAGCAATCCAGTCATTGAGCTAGCCAAAGAAAAAGCAGACAAGGATCCTAAGTATCAGTTAATGCTTAGAGAAATCCTAGTTGACATTGATCCTAAACTCAAAGTCAAATATCAAAATTTCAATGTGTATTCAGAACAAGGCTTTGCATTCCCCTTAGTCAAGTGCTGAAAAAGAAGATATTATGGAAAGCCCATGACTCCTCGTTCTCAGGACACCCTAGCTATGAAAAAACTCTTAATGAAGTTAGGAAAAGCTACTACTGGGAAATACTGAAGCATGATGTACTCAGATATGCTACTGAATGCCTAAGTTGCTAGCAGGTGAAAGCTGAGTGTGTCAAAATGCCTGGTAAGCTCGAGCCACTTGACATTCTACAGATGAAATGGGAGTTCATCAGTATGGATTTCGTAGTTGGCTTACCTTCTGTTCAAGGAGGGTATAATTCAATCATGGTGATTGTGGATATGCTTACAAAGGTCACTCATCTTATCCCAATCAAGACCAACTAAAAAGCTTCAGATATTGCACGATTATTGGTGAAAGAAATCTTTAGGCTTCATGGATTGTCTAAATGGATTGTTAGCGAGCTGCGACTCTCTGTTTACATTACATTTATGGAAAAGCCTATTTGAAGCAATATGAACCCAACTTTGCTTTAGCAAAGCTTACCATCCCCAAACTGATGGTCAAACAGAGCGAGTTAATCAGGTCATTGAAGATATACTGAGAGCTTACTGTTCCAGAGAACTGACAAAGTGGATACAATATTTGCCCTTAGTAGAATTTTCCTACAATGCATCATATTACCAAAGTATTCAAATAACTCCATTTCAAGCATTGTATGGACAAGATTGTTTGACACCATTGAATTTCTTTGATCCAACCCTAAAGGTTGAGGCTTCTAAGAAAATGCTAGAAGACATGGATGATCAAGTCAAAACTATCAAACAAGACATTCAAGTTGCTAAAGATTGCCAGAAATCTTACGCTGATCTAGGACGGCAAGAACGCATCTTCTAAGAGGGAGACATGGTTTTTATCAGTGTACGCCCAAAGAAGAGTTCTCTGTCATTGGGAAAATTCAAAAAGTTGAGTCCAAGGTATTGTGGACCATACAAGGTTCTCAAATTCCTAGGAGCTAATGCCTACAAACTTGCAACTTCCTAATCATGTGAAAGTCCACAATGTATTTCATGTTAGTCTTCTGAAAGCTTATGTGGCAAATCAAGATCATATTCTTGATGGCCAGCAAATTGTAATGCCTAGTCGAGGAGCCCTTGAAGTCCAGCCTGATAAGATCCTAGATGTAAAAGAGAAACCTCTTAGAAACAAAACCATTAGAGAGTATCTTATCCAATGGAAAGACTATCCTGAGAAAGATGCTACTTGGATAGAAGAGACAGCTCTAAAAAAACAGTTATCCTAGTTCTTTTCGAGATGAGGAAATCTCGATTCCTCTAAGGAGGAGAGGATGTAATATTCCCACCATAACACTTTGTAAAACAAATTCGGGCTTGAAATGTTTTAAAAATTACTTGCTGAGTTATCACATA
Source organism: Lygodium microphyllum (assembly GCF_053477565.2). Lineage (NCBI taxonomy): Eukaryota > Viridiplantae > Streptophyta > Polypodiopsida > Schizaeales > Lygodiaceae > Lygodium > Lygodium microphyllum. Next base: position 36,332,897 of record NC_141138.1, on the reverse strand, counting down.
AGTGACCACATGTAATATCAAATCTTGCATTAAATCAATTCTGCAATCCGACATGAGAAGACGCCTCAATGAACCCAGCCAACAAAAAAGCAAATGTGCCTCCTAAATAATATTACGACGGCTTGATCATAATATTTTCCACATGATATTTGATTTAGCATTCCCGATTAACACATCAAAGATCGCATTGATTTTGCAACGGTAAGACAAATCGCAAAAGCCTTAATCGGTAGACAAAGAACGCACAAGAACAAACATGATATTGAGTAAGTTAAATATCAAAGAGCATGGCATCACTTTATAAACTAGATAACTCATGAGGTAACTTGGCCAAAAACTACCAGATGAAGTCGTTTTGAAGGAAAAAGACGTTTTTGAACAAATAGGCCAAAAATCAAGACATTTTTTACGCCTGAGGGAGAGAAAGCATTTTAAAATCATCCTCATGCCACCATCCAATAGGTAGGCAATCAAAAAACATTTTTTATCAACCTTACTTAGCTCTTGATAAGTAGCCAAAAGAATGAGTGACTACATGCTTCCCCCTCATGGCTATAAATACAACCCCTCTCCTTCACAAAGAAAGCAAGAAGGAAGACCTCTTGATGATGGAAAATTTTCTCTACATCTCTTTTCCATTCTAGCTTGAGCCTTGAAGAAGGAAAATACCCCTCTTCTACCTCATTTCCATTTTCTCTACCCCCTGTTATGCCTTTCTTCCATATAGCCATATCGCTAAGCAAAATGCTAACGAATTTTTTCTAGATGACCACCAACTCTCCTTGAGCTACCATGTTAATTTCACCTGACATTCATGGCTCCACAAGGTCGCAAAAATTCAAGAAGCCCATTTGAAGCAAAAGAAGCAAGAAACACGGTCGATGGAGAAAATGACGTGGTAGGAATTGGCGAAACCCCTGTTACTACAAACCTAATAGAGGTAACATCTTGTTGGTTTGGAAAAAAATAATGGTATCGCTATATTTGGCTTTAAATGATTATAAACACATTTTAAAGAAGATGCATATGAACTGTCGCTTAGGAAAATGGCCTAAGTAATATAATAACAAACTATTCAGTGAAAAGACTCTTTCACTTGAAAAAGGATTATATGCCTATCATGAAGAAAATATCGTAATTATGGTTTATTTCGTGATATTTATTGTTATTTTGTTTATGACGCATGTGATTATAATAACTAAAAAAAGGTAGACGATGTTAGGGAAGGGAATATTTTATAATTTTTCCTTGAAAGTGACTATCTGTATTTCATTTTTCTAATGATAAACAAACACATATGAGTCTTATAATAATTTATAGCAAATCATTTAGATAATATCATGAAATAATCAATACATTAAATCAACAGAAAATTGTATAGGAAAATATATACTAGATGCACATAAATTAGGTCCATAGTAATATAATTCGATGTCTGAAAGATGAATTAAAAATTACACATGATTTTTGCATTGCTTAGAATAAAAATTTCAAAAAAACAATTAGCATTGCATTTATGACATAGCTAAATGAAAATTGATCTTCCTAGCTAATGTTGAAAGTTTGACAAATGGTCGGACATCGTCGATTAAACCATAGAACACGAGTAGAATAAAATAGAAATTATTTTATTACTGAAAACACACACAATGTTAATATTAATGGTTATATTAGTGAGAATGTCAATATCATGCGTCAATCCACATATGAATCAACAAGAAAACCTTACCTAAAATATCGAGGATGTTGAAGCAAAAACAACTATGAAACACTCAACAATCATGAAACTATTAGTATTAGGAAATTAAATAAACATCGAAAGTCTGTAAGACTTATTGGACATTGATAAGGATTTGCCGATACAAATTCTAATGTCTAAACAGACTTGGAAAAGCGTTTGAAATCCTGCTAAGTGTGGGTTAGGGCAGGGCAGCACATGAATTGTATGCCTTAGGTATAAATGCCCATATTATCTTTTAGGGCAAAAATACCAAGTTTTCATTAGGATAAAATAGACTTCAAATTCGCGAAATAAGTTGCGGATTCGGAAAAAAGAGTTTCAAGTAGGAAGCGAAACCCTAAGAATAAGGTGAGACCTTAAAAGAGAAACCCTAGAATTGGGTGGGGTTGCTTCCTGTGCTTAAAACACTTGTTGCCATTTCTTTTTTTTACTTTTGCATGTATTGATGGTTGCAAAAGAATGATTAATTGTGCTTGTAGCAGTTAGATCTGATTATAAATATATAATCAGTATAATAAGAGGAAAGATCGCACTATGCCTCCCCCACGGATAGATGCGGAATCCTACTACAAGGGGATTGTTTTGTACCACCACGAGGAGCTTTGGACCGGCCCCGATGGCAAGAGGTCGCTCAGTGAGAGGAATCCATTAGGCAGGAGGAGATGGGAGTGCTAGGGGGCTCTGGTCGTAAATCTCTTGATCGCTCCTAGGAACTGCCTAACCCTCACGTGAATCGGGATGGGATCATGGAGTCCTCGATACTAGAGAAGAGATGGAAATATTGGAGGGTTTGCTTTCTTCTGCACAGACAAAAGGGATTTTCCGATAACTAGAGGTTTTATCTTTTGCATAGGCAGAAGGGGAAAAGCATTGTAAATCACTTTTTCAAAATAATAAATAAATATGTTTTGCCAAAAGATTGTTTTTCTCTGTCTTTGTGTTGTGTCGTAAAAGTATGCAAAGGAACCTATGATAATGGGTTAATTAACGAAGCTGCTTTTATATTTCATAACTTAATGTGATATGTAATTAGAAAACTAAAGAAAACCGTTTGTGGGAAGTGGGTGGGTGAGATCCCTGACGGATCCGTCCTACGGATGGGTGGTCCCGGTAAGATGGGAACTTCTTTCAAGAGATTGAATGAAATGTTAATTAGGAGAAATTAGGTAGAGCCGAGCATTGAATTACCTAGGGTCGGGTCTTAAAACCTTGATCAATAATTATCTTAAGGGAAAGGTGCAACGACTGTGCAAGAACTCCGTTAAGGTTCCCTAAATCCTAACTAGTTGCTGGAAAAAAGCATTGGACTCCATGAACCAAGGGTAACTATGATCGCTCCAATCGGACAAGAAGCCCTTGTGGGACACCTCCAGTGTGGAGCTAGCTGATGCATCAAGACCTCATTGTCAAATTAGGACCCCGATCTTGCAAGTTGATCCTCATGGGGATAGCCGATACCTTCTGTTACGGGGTGGACTCTGGGAAACCTAGACGATAGACCCTGTGCATTCTCGCAAGTGACGGGCGAAGCCATCTAGGATAGTTCCCCGATGGAGCACTAAAACGTGCTACTAGGGAACTGTTAGGTAGGCACGTGACAATGGCTTAATCTACAATTTCTACACCAAAACCTGCCATATTTGAGACTTCCAGTAGCCATAGTTGGTGCCATTCAACTTGGCAATGTTAAACAAAGCTGTATCTTTACGATGACCAACCATAATGAGTCAAATAGAGGCAAACTATGCAGAAAATAGCCTGTTGTAATTAGCAGTAAACGGGTGAAAGCCACTGCAAAAACAAGCGGAAAATAAGAGAAACTGCTAAAATGACTAGCTGTCCACCAAATAGTACCAAAATTACATCAAAATGACATTGTTAAGCTCAGCAAACACAACACAATTTGCATAAAATAGCTTGTTGTAATAAATCAGAGTAGTGAGAAAAAGAGAGCAAACAATGAGCTAACAATGATCCAAAGTCAAGTATGACTGCCAGCTCTCTGGTCTTGCATGAAACGAGCATGTAACAAACATTGTAATAGCCAAGAACCATGAGCCAAACACTCAAATGTGTTAAAGAAATCAATGTTAGTAGAAGGATACAAGCCTTGGCATAAAGAACTTAGAGAGTAAGCTAAGCTATGTGTATGCTTAACTGATAGAGCCTGACAAAGGTCGATGTATACTCAAAGAGAAGATGGATCAAATCAGCCCAAAAGCATGCAATATAGACAAGTATCTATCAAGAGCATAGACATGTAAGAGATCCCAGTCTCATCTACCCAAGAAGCTCAATTGTATAAACCACAAGCTTTGCAATATCCAGAGATGGCATGAAGCTCCCGCTAGTAGAACAATCCATGTCAATTGAGCAACCAATCTCAAAGATAGCATGTGAATACATAAGGCATCATGGAGCCAAGACCATATATCAACATAGCATCCAGAAAAAGGGATCACTCAAGCATTACCTATAACACTCAATATCATTACCTATAATAGTCAATATCAAATCTTTGACAACCCAAATAAGCATCAAAGAGCTCCAAAGTATACAAATGAAAGCCCAACTAAAGCTCCAAGTGGCAATCAAACACAAACAATGTAAGGAGCATGCATTTCAGACATATGCATAAAAGCATGTACTGAAGGATCAATCATAGACCATATGTATAATGAGTGTCACAAAGCATGCCACTCTAGACCAATGTCAATCAAATGCCAACCAAGACAGAGCTTGATCAAAGATCAAAAGGAATTCTGGAGCAATACAAGACATGTACCAACCTTTGTATACATCTGTATAGTCATATGAGTCACTCGAGAAGCACTTATGACCAATAGGTAGAGCATACATTGACCAAATAGGCTTCAACCCTAGTTATTATAGCAGTAAATTCACTGTTAAAACTATGTAAATTAGTCCTCAAATCAAGCTCAAAACCACCTCAAATCATGGGCATATGATATACCAATGTACTAGCATCAATGGTACACATCAATAGTGCATATAGAACACTCGAATCATGGCCAGGAGCAATAGGAATATAAAATATCTGTTAAAAGAAGTTCAATCTTGTTATAAATAGCAACGAATACATGGTCAAACCAAGATATTTCAGTATCAAAATTAGCTTCAAATCCAATCTATAGCTTGGGCATAGCATTCCCATACATGTAGACATCACCCCAACATAATCGGGCATCATAAGACTAACAAAGCTGACTATAGAAGCATCAAATAGAGTGCTACCTTATATTTCCAGCCAGAAAACCTCAACCAAAATAGAGTAAATGAAGTGGTTAAATCAATCCAAAATCAACTCCAAGCAATGACATAGCATCCTCGAATATATAAGCATCAATAGGGCATCATCCAACCAATGGCTATGAGTGTAGACATCAAAGATAAATGCAGCCTTATTTTATGATAGTCTATGGACTATTATAACTGTCCAAAACTAAATCTTAGCACTCAAATCAAAGTCCAAGAGTGGAAGAATCAATGTCAAGCATCAAAACCAAGTGTATAAGTGCTTGTAGTATAGCTGCCCAATGACGAATATATGTTGTAGGAAATGAAAAATGTGAGCTACTAACTAAAAAAAGGGCATGTTTCATATAACATGATGCTGCACTAGTAGGGTGAGGGCTATGGTGGGCTACTCCAACTTACTTGAGAAGGCTCAAAGAGTGCCTAAGAAGAATGCAACCGATAGGAAGCTCGAATGGAGTGGCTATGGCTACCAATAAAGAGATGATTGCTGTAGGTATTCTAATGGAAGCTGAGAGTGTGCCAAGCTCGCGAAGAATAAGGCTTTGATACCAATTAAAGAGAGGTGAGCCTTGAAGTGGAAGAATGAGTGGGAGCAAGAGCTATGGTGGAAGGAGCAAGAGCAAGAGAGAGAGACACATACAATGTGGGAACTCCAACAATCACAATGTATGACTAGCCTTCCCTTTATTCAAATCTCACTGAAAGAATAAAGAATGAAGTGACAGTGATGGGTTCTCATTGCCTGCAGTGTGCATGCATGAGTACTATCAATGTAGTAATACACGGGCGGCTAGGCAGAGGCACTTTTACCCCCAACAAGATGCTTGTAGATTTCCTTGGTCAAATGGGACAAGAGCATTTGCTACCATAAGTTTCCTAGGTGTTTTCTATCATTGCCTGGAGGAATGGATCAAGGTCTCGTGAGTCTACCTTGAGGAACATGAGGCCACTTTTTTAGAGCGTAGAGAGGTTCATATTGAGGGATTGCAATATGTTCACATGAATGATGCCTTTGTTGATAACCCCTGAAGGAAAAGGTTCTATAGGGTAGTGCAAAGAATTCATGTCTAAGGGCATGAAAAAGGCAAATCTATAGTGCCTTGTGCACAATCAGAAGTGTCGTCTCATCGAGTACTTTCATGGATTTGTATGCTTTCTACATGTGTTGCTAGGGGATGAAGGAAAAGAGCTTATCCAATGCCTAGAAAATACACAACAGCCATGTGAAGTGGAGAGAGTGTAAGAGGTTTCACAGCTAGTAGATGTGGCCAGTGAGAGGGAGCAAAGTTCTCAACTCGATGTTGAAGCTTTGAGAAGGGAGAACACAGAGATGGTGGGTTCTATTGTTGAGCAAAAGGTTGAGGAGGATGTTGGTGAAGTTCCCATAGCTTTGATCCCCTCCTTCCCTATTGGCAAAATGCAGTATGTTTTCCTGTCTGATATCCAAGCCCTTTTTAACATCACGGAGGACTATTGTCTAGTCATTGTTGCACAAAATCTAGAAATAGATTCTAATCTTATTGTACCAGATTGAGATAAGTATCTGCTTGTAAATTCAAATGTCAAGGAAACGGATTACCTCTCCGCAGTAGAGACTTTGACTATGATATACAAGGATGCACTCCAATATGAGTCATCCATTCCTTCATAGGAAGATTTTGAGGCAAAAAAAAAAAAAAAAAGAATGTTTCTCACTTGGGAAGATCAAACAAGGACTTGACTCCTAAGTCCTTGCAAATCAGCCAATCATCCATTCAAATATGGAGTGAGGAGTTGTAACGTGTCCGCTCGTCCACCTGTGGGACACGTCTTAGCAGCCCATCGGGAAGAGAGTCTAGAAAGCGCCACCTAGCACTCGCAAGGAATGTCACAGGTTTTGCGATCTAGGTCTTCCCGAGTCTACCCCGAGCAGAAGTATTTGGTTGTTCCACTTAGGATCGACCTGAAGTCAGGGTTTCTTTTCTATCAGCAAAGTCTCTAGGAAGTAGCTAGTGTTGACCTCCAAATGACCCACTTTGAGTAGGAACAACAGAGTCGAAGTGGATTTATGCTACACTTGGTTCATGGAGAATGGAAAACGAGAGGGATGCAAAGCTCAACCTCTGTGCCCATAAGGCATAGTCCCATTCCGCTCCCCTAAAACAACATAAATCGGGGTTCTAACTCTACTGACTCTAGGGTCTTCACAGTATCGTTTTCACGTCTTTTGAGAAAAGTTCCCAGCTAACCCAGACCACCCTTCTATAGGATGGACCCAAGTCTTGTCCACCGCACTTTCCTCGGGTTGCTTAGTTATCTAATTACCTACCACATTATGTTTGACATGCAAAAGTAGCTTCCTTAATTAATCAATTTAAACACAGGTTCCTTCACGTAACTTAGGCACTGACACAAAAACAATGTCAAGCAAGTTCCTTTTTCAAATATCTGATCTTTATTTATCATAGTCGCGAAATACATCAAGTATCATGCCCGAAGGCTATCCCAACAATCAATAGCATTGCTGCTCCAAGTTTCCACCCGTAGACTAGTACACGGGCCTTGAGATCCCATCTCAAGTCACGTCGGCCTCTTGTGCGGGATCTGGAGGCAAGGAATTTACAGCCAGAGCCTCCCCTGGCACCCAAGCGTCCTCCCGCTCCAAGAAGCACCCACGGAGAGATCTCTTGTGACGGGTTCGATCCATATACCTAGCGCGGCTAACAACCCCTTGGATAGGGCCAGCCAGGCAGTCGGAGGTAATTGAACCTGTCACTCCCTCCAAGCTTTTAACCTGAAGCATTAAGTGTTTTGCCTTGAATTAGTTTCTTGAGTAAAGAAGTTCAAACAATGTACCTAAGTGTACAATCACGATCATTTCAGTGATCGTTCGTACGACCAACTGCTAAGGTGTGATTCATTCTTCCTGAATGCTCCCAACATTCGGTCCTGGGTCATTCGCGACTTGGAGAGATTCCAAGGGCTTGGCAAGCTAGGTTGCTTGTTTCCCCTTTATCTTCGGGTTAGGGTTTGTACCTTGCCGACCCTAATTATCCTTACCTTAGGTCTCCTCGTAAGATAGATCATGGACAACCTCGTCGTCCTCGGTTGGTCAACTTGCTAATCCCCTAGATCCCTCGGAGTACCTATGTACATTTATCTTTGATCTTAATTGATCAAGAGTGTCTATCCCCTTGACCATGGTTGGTCAAGATGGTTCTGTTTAGAACAGTTCCTACTGCAACTTAAGTATAATCTTCTTGAGCCCTCTTAATAATGCTCACATGCACTAAAATTTTACCTATCCCTCTTGAAGTCACCAAGGACTTTGCCATGGGACTCATGGATCTCAGTCCCATTTGGTAAATTACAAACAACGTTGAATTTTCCCAACAACTTTAATGCACGCAACGTAATGCCATGCCTTCATTTCAATGCTTACAATTTTGATATAATCCATACGATATTTGATGCCACACATGCGAAGGTACTTTCTATGCATGCAATCTTAACATTATCCTCTATGTAATTATTTACACGATCTATAACCTTCTTGAATGATCTAACTTTATGTGATCATTGTATGAGTCTAGCTGCACTTTAATCTTTTCTACATATTATTACATGTACCTTAGAATCCATCTTGCGATATGGACATGAACTTTGTTTCTTTCAATGTCCTTTGAAATGTACTTCAAGCAAGAACTTGTGCAAGGAGCAATGCACTTTAGGTAGGAATTCATGCAAGACATTTTTGATAATTTACCATGCAATTGTCTAATCAATTTCACCTATTATGATGTCATCTTACAACGGAAATTATCTTGTTTGTTACATACATCACAACTAAGTTCATACCTAGGAAATTATCAATCGCGCAATTAATGTGATACATGTGAATATGATTTCCACTACAATAATATAATCTATGATTTAATAATAGAGCAACCTCGGTTTGGAGTGATGTCTTGATTCCAATGGTATTGATGCCGGATGAACTGTTCGTGGTTGCGGTGCCACCTTGATTCGAACCTCCATCCACACTTGCAGGGTTTCAGGCCATCTTTGTGGAACTACGCTTTGGGGCCATACTCGAAGACGCGTGTACAAGTGATAGAGTTCTCACACTCTCCTATGTAAAATTCTCGCTGCCTTTCCTTGAGTGGAGGAAGAGATTGAAGGGGAGTGTATTTCCAGAATAAATATAAGGGTGTATGACCTCCCTTTAAGAGGGGGAGAAAAAGATTCCAGAAGCTTCTCTCTCTCTCTCTCTCTCTCTCTCTCTCTCTCCCTCTCCCTCTCCCTCTCCCTCTCCCTCTCCCTCTCCCTCTCCCTCTCCCTCTCCCTCTCCCTCTCTCTCTCTCTCTCTCTCTCTCTCTCTCTCTCTCTCTCTCTCTCTCTCTCTCTCTCTCTCTCTCTCTCTCTCTCTCTCTCTCTCTCTCGTGATGATGGGGGGGGGGGGGGGGTGGGGTTTTCTAATTACGAGGAGGGGGGGTTGTGCTACAGACGACGGGGGAGGAGACGCTGTTCACGACGAGGGAGGAGAGGGGCTGTTGCGTGCTGACAACCACCAGGGGGAGGGCGCTGCCTGCAGACGACGAGGGGGGGAAGGTATTCCCTTTATAGTGGGGAGGGGTGGTGTATGAGGGGGGGAGACGGCTATTCACAGCCGCCACCCCTTCCACCTGGGGCTGCATGCCCCCCTCTCTCACTTTACTCACACACACTCTCTCTCTCCCCGCTATGCAGTTGGCAGGGGAAGAGAGAGGGAGAGTAAAAAAATTTAAGTTAATTTTAAAAAATTTAAGAGGGGGGCTCTCATGGGGGGGAGGCACGGGGGAATATTACATCCTCTCCCCCTTAGAGGAATCGAGATGTCCTCATCTCGAGAAGACCTGGGGGGTATTGTTGGTTGAGAGTATTTTCATCCATCTAGGTGGCATCCTCTTCTAGATAATATTTCCACTGGATGAGGTATTCTCTCAAGGTCCTTGATCTCAAATTCCTCTCCCTAACATCTAGGATTCTATCAGGCCGTAGCTCAAGGACTCCTTGGCTAGGCATTACAATTTGCTGATCATCAAGTACGTGATTCGGATTAGGTAGATAATTTTTCAATAGGTTAACATGGAATACATTATGAATCTTTAGAGTTGAGGGTAGCTATAGTCTGTAAGTATTAGGCCCTAGGCTCTCCCTCTCCCTCTCCCTCTCCCTCTCCCTCTCCCTCTCCCTCTCCCTCTCTCTCTCTCTCCCTCTCTCCCTCTCTCTCTCTCTCTCTCTCTCTCTCTCTCTCTCTCTCTCTCTCTCTCTCTCTCTCTCTCTCTCTCTCTCTCTCGTGATGATGGGGGGGTGGGGTTTTCTGATTACGGGGAGGGGGGGTTGTGCTACAGACGACGGGGGAGGAGACGCTGTTCACGACGAGGGAGGAGAGGGGCTGTTGCGTGCTGACAACCACTAGGGGGAGGGCGCTGCCTGCAGACGACGAGGGGGGGAAGGTATTCCCTTTATAGTGGGGAGGGGTGGTGTATGAGGGGGGGAGACGGCTATTCACAGCCGCCACCCCTTCCACCTGGGGCTGCATGCCCCCCTCTCTCACTTTACTCACACACACACTCTCTCTCCCCGCTATGCAGTTGGCAGGGGACGAGAGAGGGAGAGTAAAAAAATTTAAGTTAATTTTAAAAAATTTAAGAGGGGGGCTCTCATGGGGGGGAGGCACGGGGGAAGCTACCCTCAACTCTAAAGATTCATAATGTATTCCATGTTAACCTATTGAAAAATTATCTACCTAATCCGAATCATGTACTTGATGATCAGCAAATTGTAATGCCTAGCCAAGGAGTCCTTGAGCTACGGCCTGATAGAATCCTAGATGTTAGGGAGAGGAATTTGAGATCAAGGACCTTGAGAGAATACCTCATCCAGTGGAAATATTATCCAGAAGAGGATGCCACCTAGATGGACCAAAATACTCTCAACCAACAATACCCCCCAGGTCTTCTCGAGATGAGGACATCTCGATTCCTCTAAGGGGGAGAGGATGTAATATTCCCCCGTGCCTCCCCCCCATGAGAGCCCCCCTCTTAAATTTTTTAAAATTAACTTAAATTTTTTTACTCTCCCTCTCTCTTCCCCTGCCAACTGCATAGCGGGGAGAGAGAGAGTGTGTGTGAGTAAAGTGAGAGAGGGGGGCATGCAGCCCCAGGTGGAAGGGGTGGCGGCTGTGAATAGCCGTCTCCCCCCCTCATACACCACCCCTCCCCACTATAAAGGGAATACCTTCCCCCCCTCGTCGTCTGCAGGCAGCGCCCTCCCCCTGGTGGTTGTCAGCACGCAACAGCCCCTCTCCTCCCTCGTCGTGAACAGCGTCTCCTCCCCCGTCGTCTGTAGCACAACCCCCCCCTCCCCGTAATCAGAAAACCCCACCCCCCCCATCATCATGAGAGAGAGAGAGAGAGAGAGAGAGGGAGAGAGAGAGGGAGAGGGAGAGGGAGAGAGAGAGAGAGAGAGGGAGAGGGAGAGGGAGAGGGAGGCTTCTCTCTCTCTCTCTCTCTCTCCCTCTCCCTCTCCCTCTCCCTCTCCCTCTCCCTCTCCCTCTCCCTCTCCCTCTCCCTCTCTCTCTCTCTCTCTCTCTCTCTCTCTCTCTCTCTCTCTCTCTCTCTCTCCCTCTCTCCCTCTCTCTCTCTCTCTCTCTCTCTCTCTCTCTCTCGTGATGATGGGGGGGGGGGGGGGTGGGGTTTTCTGATTACGGGGAGGGGGGGTTGTGCTACAGACGACGGGGGAGGAGACGCTGTTCACGACGAGGGAGGAGAGGGGCTGTTGCGTGCTGACAACCACCAGGGGGAGGGCGCTGCCTGCAGACGACGAGGGGGGGAAGGTATTCCCTTTATAGTGGGGAGGGGTAGTGTATGAGGGGGGGAGACGGCTATTCACAGCCGCCACCCCTTCCACCTGGGGCTGCATGCCCCCCTCTCTCACTTTACTCACACACACTCTCTCTCTCCCCGCTATGCAGTTGGCAGGGGAAGAGAGAGGGAGAGTAAAAAAATTTAAGTTAATTTTAAAAAATTTAAGAGGGGGGCTCTCATGGGGGGGAGGCACGGGGGAATATTACATCCTCTCCCCCTTAGAGGAATCGAGATGTCCTCATCTCGAGAAGACCTGGGGGGTATTGTTGGTTGAGAGTATTTTCGTCCATCTAGGTGGCATCCTCTTCTGGATAATATTTCCACTGGATGAGGTATTCTCTCAAGGTCCTTGATCTCAAATTCCTCTCCCTAACATCTAGGATTCTATCAGGCCGTAGCTCAAGGACTCCTTGGCTAGGCATTACAATTTGCTGATCATCAAGTACATGATTCGGATTAGGTAGATAATTTTTCAATAGGTTAACATGGAATACATTATGAATCTTTAGAGTTGAGGGTAGCTATAGTCTGTAAGTATTAGGCCCTAGGCACTTGGTGATCTTATAAGGTCCACAATACCTCGGACTTAGCTTCTTGTACTCTCCCAAGGACAGTGAACTATTTTTAGGGCGTACACGGATGAACACCATATCACCTTCGACGAAGGATCTGTCTTGCCGTTTCAAGTCAGCGTAAGCCTTCTATCTATCCTTGGCAGCTTGAATGTCTTATCTTATTGATTTGATTTGATCATCCATGTCTTCCAGCATCTGTCTTGAAGCTTCTACCCTCAAAGTTGGATCCGAGAAGTTCAAAGGGGTACGACAATCATGCCCATACAATGCTTGGAAAGGGGTCATCTGAATACTTTGTTGGTAAGAAGCATTGTAGGCAAACGCAACCAGTGGTAAGTATTGAATCCACCTTTTGGGTTTGCGACAACAATATGCCCTAAGCATATCTTCAATGACTTGATTGACTCATTCTATTTGACCATCAGTTTGGGGATGGTAAGCTATACTGAAACAGAGTTGAGTTCCAATAGCCTCAAAGATAGCCCTCCAGAAGTGTGATGTGAAAAGAGAGTCATGATCACTAATGATTCTTTTGGGTAACCCCTGAAGTTTGAATATTTCCTTGATGAATAACCTTGTGATGTCTGAAGCTTTATAGTTTGTCTTGACAGGGATGAGACGTGCGACCTTGGTGAGCATATCTACTACAACCATAATAGAGTTATATCCTCCCTAAACTTGGGGTAAGCCAACAATGAAGTCCATACTAATGAATTCCCATTTCATTTGGGGAATGCCAAGTGGTTGCAATTTCCCAGGCATTTTAACATGTTCTGCCTTAATGCATTGACAAGACAAACATTCCGTGACATATTTGAGTATGTCTCCCTTGAGCCTTTCCCAATAATAGTTCTTCCTGACCGCATTAAGGGTCTTGGCATAACCAAGATGTCCTAAGAAAGGGGAGTAATGGGCTTCCCACAGTATCTTCTGCTTGAGAGTTTGGCTTGCAGGGATACATAATCTTGTCCTAAAGTAGACAAGCCCACTACTGATGGAGAATTCTTGATACTTCTTCTTTAGCTTTGGGTCTTGATCCTTGATGGGGATCTCCCTTAGCATTTTCTGATAGACAGCGTCATGATATGCCTCTTCTTTTGCTAGCTCAAGAATCGGGTTGTTTGGCATTGATACCTTTGTGGCTAGAGACATCGTTGTTGATGGATCTTGTAAAATGAGAGAATTTAGAAATGCCTTGCGAGACTGAGTTTATCGGCAACTACATTCTCTTTTCCAGGCCTATATCTGATTTTAAAATCATATTCTTCCAGCACTTCAATCCATCGACGTTGCCTCATATCGAGCTCATTCTGGGTAAAAATACATTTAAGACTCTTGTGGTCCGTTACTAAGGAAAATTTGTTACCTAGCAAGTAATGTCTCCAAAGTTTGAGAGCATGGATGACAGCCAACAGCTCTAGGTCGTTGCTAGCATAATTCCTTTCATGGCTCTTCAATTTTCTTGAAGAACATGCTACGGGGTGATCTTCTTGCATAAGTACACATCCTAAAGCAAGTGAGCTAGCATCAGTTACTACTTCAAACTCCTTACTAAGATCAGAAAGTTTTAGAATGGGTGCTGATACTAAGCTTTGCTTTAGTTTGTCAAAGCTGGTCTGTTCAGTAGGTGACCATGCAATTGCTACTTGCTTCTTTAGTAGATCAATCGAGGTGCTACAATCAAAGTATAATCTTTAATGAAAATTCTGTACCACCTTGTCAACCCAAGAAAACTTTGTATTTCTTTGATAGAAGTTGGTGTTGGCCATTCCAAAACGTCTCTGATCTTAGTTAGATCTACTGAAATTCCCTCTGCTGATACAATGAATCCCAGATATTCAATCTGTCGCTTGAAAAATGCGCACTTCTTCTTCTTGGCATAAAGCTTGTGTGCTCTCATTGTTCCAAGAACAATGCGAAGCTGGGGTTGATGGTCCTTTTCCTATTTTGAGTAGACTAGGGTATCATAAAAAAAGACGAGTGAAGTCATCAAGATAGGGCCTAAAGATATCCTGCATTAACCTGTTGAAGGTAACAGGAGCATTCGTCAGCCCGAATGACATGACTAGGAATTCGAAGTGTCCATACCTTGTATTGAATGCAGTCTTCGGAATATCTTCTTCTTTGATCCTTATCTGGTAATATCCAAATCTAAGATCTATGTTTGAGAAGACCTTCGCTCCTTGAAGATGGTCAAGTAATTCATCTATTCTTGGAATGGGGTATTTATTTTTGATAGTTACTTGATTCAACCCTCTGTAGTCAATGCATAGGCAAAGCGTTCCATCTTTCTTCTTTTGGAACAGCACTGGAGCTCCCCATGGTGAACTGCTAGGATGGATGTAGCCTTGGTCTAACAGTTTCTTGAGTTGCTCTTTCAATTCGATAGCTTCCGGAATGGACATCTTATTCGGCCTCTTTGCGACCGGTGCAGCTCCTAGCACAAGTTTGATTTCGTGGTCAACTTTCCTTTGAGGAGGAAGTTCCGTCAGATCTTCAGGAAATACGTCTACGTATTCCTTTAACCATGAAGGTTCTTCTCCAAATTCATGATTCTGATCTAGCTTATTCAGTTTAATTAGATAGACAGGTAGGATTTTTTGAACACCTTTTATTATTCGTGTTGCTTTTGCCAACTATATTTTTGGCTTACCAACCTCACCTTGAGTCGTGACTAGTTCCCCTTCAGAATTTCGGAAGGAGACTTGGCCCTTCCCACAATGGATATGGACATCATTGGGTATTAGCCAATCCATTCCGAGTAAACATTCATGGACGCCTAGGTTCATTACCCTGAATCTCACAGAAGTTGGATTCCCACCCAGTAGGAATTTCATCTTAGCAGTTTGCCTAGTACAAGTGACCTCACGACCATTTGCTAATTCCACAAATAAAGTAGGTGCATCTATTGTGGCTATCCCTAATCTTTTTGCACATATTGGTGAAATGAAGGAATGTGTACTGCCACAATCAATCAGGGTTTTGAAGCTTTTACCTTGATATTCTGAGGTGGTTTGAATCACCGAAAATCAGCGATTTGGACCCTTCTTGTGAAGAGTGGCGTGAACCATCGCCCTCTCAATGTCAACATCCA
The DNA here is from genome assembly GCF_053477565.2 of Lygodium microphyllum. Taxonomy (NCBI): domain Eukaryota; kingdom Viridiplantae; phylum Streptophyta; class Polypodiopsida; order Schizaeales; family Lygodiaceae; genus Lygodium; species Lygodium microphyllum. The sequence continues at coordinate 36,317,318 of NC_141138.1, read as the reverse complement.
TGGATGGATCTTCTTCATTGTCTAGCTCCTTGTTGGAAACTTTGGTGGTTCTCCCTCTGGCCATAACGGTGGTTCCTTGGCCATGAGCGACTCTATTTTGATCTTGGAATTTCCCTTGGCGATGCCCTCTGCCAAGCTTGGGGCACTCCCTCTTGAAGTGTCTGGGCTTGTTGCAATGGAAGCAACGTGGGTTGCGATCATTACTTTGTGTTGGAACAAAGTTTTTGACAACATTGGCCCTAGCTTTCTTTCTTTGGCCCTGATTCTGGCCTTGCGCTCTCTTAGACTGAGCCATAGACATACCCTTATTCTAATCTTTGTAAGGCCAAATCATGTTGTACCTTGGTTTGATTTGCACCTCCTGTATTATTGGAGCAGCTCGGATGAGTGCGTCTTGTAGGTCCATTGGGCGCATTGATTTCAATCGAGTGTTTATGGGTGGATTCAACCCAACACATAATTTTGACACATGTGCCATATCCATTAGAGGTGCATACTTTAGGAGTGAAATGAACTTCAAATAATATGCTTCAAGGGATAATCCTAGCTGCTTCAAGTCATAGAATTCATTCATCTTTTATGTGCGGTAGGCAGGTGGGAGATACCTCCCTCGCACAACTTCCTTAAGCTTATCTCAAGTGACTGTCCCCTCCAAATCGCTTGATCTCTGCACCACTGTTTTCACCAAAGTCTCTCTTCGCATGTAAACTTAAGTTTGGTGAGCATGGCTTGGTTAGCAGGTGCAGTTCCTGGTGCCTCAAAATAGTCCTCCATGGACTCAATTCAGATCTCGGCATCGGCTTGAACAGTCCTTCCCTTGCCATCAAACTCGGGTGGCTTAATTTGTTTGAGAAGGAATTTCTTCTCTTGAACCACGGCCGGACTTAGTGCAGGAGTCGGATTTGGAACCTGCGCTTGGGGTTGTGTCTGAACAATAAGATTCTTTATGTTAACATCTTATCAAACGTTCCCATATTATGTTAATATGACTAGCACAACTTTTTAGCTAAGTGATTTAATCACTTGACACCTTAGCAAACATTTATGATCAAGATAGACAATTGTAAAAAGTCTTATTTATTCATGAAGGCATATCCCTTTGAGTACATTTATTTTGGATAAGTAGGACAGGCTGATTGATACATCAGTTTGGGAAAAATAGGATTGTGTTACAATCGGTTGCAGGGACGGAATAATAATATGGAGTGGGGTCATGGATTTTCAGGAAACGGTAAGTCATAGGAAGCTTGGGGTATCCCTTCCTTTGATACCCGTTCTTCTCATAGTGCCCTAACACTTTGATTCTGTCAGCAGAGATTACCCATGTCACTTCTTTATAGACATACTTATTCTACTCGACCTGCCGACCGCTAACGTGCAAAGTTGCATTTACGCGAGCTTCAACAAAGATGAACAGCTTCACGATCTTTAAATCCTCCATCCACTTGATTCTCTTCAAGTTGGTCTGAAGGTACACGAGTCGGTGGGCTGCTATGTAATATATTCCTGAGTCTCCCGTCCATCTCCGCTCCGCATACAAGGGCGAAGGATTATAGATGCGGTCTAGAATATTCATCATGCCAAGCCTCTGATGATAATTCGAAGCATGCATTGTAGTCATGAACATGACCTGGAACACCAAGAACTTGCTCCATGCTTCGTGACTCTGCAACCCAGCATTCATAAGTGAGTAATGTATAAGCCCTATTCATTAGGGTGATGGTGACCTATTCTAGCTTTTTATCCTTCACAATCTAGCACTCATCAAGCTTGAGTACAAATTTCATGAGACCATCACATTCATCAAGAGTCACCTTAAATAATTGAATAGAATATGACTGTAGGGCCTCCAAGTTGTAAAATATATTGTTGTATTTGTTGTAAACCATTGCCTCCCTTGGTGCCAAATGATTCGTATCTTCGATATGAAATGGAGCTCCCATGAGTTATAGAACTTGATCATTCACTTGTTTTTGCATTCTTTTGAGTGATGTTGGGTCTGGCAATATCAATCCTTGCAACTTAGATTCCTTTATTTTCCTATAAAGAGATTTGTAAATAGTTGTGTATCCCCTACTAGATATATCTGCCTCATCCAACAAAGCTTGCATATCACTTGCGCTAAGTTGACTCCCTCTCAGGAAAATCCGCAGCGATCAATCCTACAAGTATAGGGATTTGAAGCCCATAATGTAAGCTCTCCCCACTAGAGAGTTCACCAAATAATCTACTATAGCTTTTGCTACAAGCAAAAAATCAGTCACCTATGTAAACCCTAAAGTGGGAAGCCATAGCCACTTTCACCAAAGTTCATAAATCACTCTATTTTCTCTCTTCTCAGTTCAACCAATCCATTGCCACTCTGATCTATTGTACCATTGAAGTTTCAACAAGATTTACATATCAAATCAGCAAAGGAGGGGAGGATTCAATATCGATAATCAAAGTATAGTGTCTTTTAACACTACTTCCACTTGTGTCTATTGACACAATTGGGTTCAACTTTTGTGTTGATCTGATTCCAAATATTTGTTGCTGCTCCTACTACCCAATATGGGAAAAGATTCACCATCATGCCACTTCAAAGGAACATGCTTACACACATGGCAGACAAGGATAAAACTTATCCTCATGAAGAAAGGTCTATGGTCAATAATTAGTGGAGATGAAAAGAGACCCAAAGATGTTGATCTTGCAGTAGTATGGCAAAAGAATGATGAAAAAGCCCAAGCAATCATCAAGCTTGAGTTTGATGATAGTTATATCCACCATGTAGACACATGTGATACATCTCATGCCACTTGGGAATAATTGGACACACTGTTTAGTAGCAATCTAAATCTTCAAAATATGGATTGTTTTTTTAGTGTTCGAGGTTGGATATGAAGGCTAATAGATATCTTGCAACTATTAAAGAAGAAGAATACCATAAAGAAGAATAATAAGAAGAAGAAAAATACACTCAATAAAGGACAAGTCTCATCAGTCCTTCTATTCCCATTATTTAGACCAACTTTTTTATACCATTGTGTATACTAGCCTTAATGTTCTTATCATAAGCCTTGTGCTTCTCATGTAACCTATGCACCATAGTCTCTATACACTTAGTGAGGCTTGTAATAGCCCTTGGATGTTTTGCCATGTTTGTGGTATGTCCACACTTAGCAAGGTTCTACTCATAACAACCTCTGTATACTCAATGCTTTTCACGGTTGTGATTGTGGAGGGGTGTTGAGAAATATAAAATCGCACCCATATGTGCCTCCTTTGCATAGAACAGCTAGGCAAGCAACATGCAGCTCAATCTAGAAAGAGTTATAGTGAGGAAAAGTGGTACCATCTTGCAACTATAAAAGTATGTACTTGAAAATCTTTTGAACATGAATGCTATTGTATTTTGTACTTTTAGTCTTGTCCATGTCTACTCAAGATTATGTTTAAGAGTCTAAGTTAATCTATCTTGGAACCTAATTCACTTGAGTAATAGTCAATGTGTCTAGTCCATATCAACATGCTTCTTGTCTTTGACTTCTTAACCTCCATAGCTAACCTTGCTCAAGATTTGTGTTTCTCAACGAGAGAGAGAGAGAGAGAGAGAGAGAGAGAGATCTGAAGGCCCTTTGACATGTTCTAACATGCTAATTCTAATAGACTCCCCCTTACTTGCCCTCATGGATGGAAGAGGGCCAACATAGAAAAGAACTAGACATCACCACTAGGGTTTTTTTTAGAAAAGATAAGGCCACCTCATAAAGTATAGTTAATGTAACATGCTTCATCATACGAATAATCATATTAAAAGTTGGGCAACCAATATAAGAGACACATTATAAGTGAAAATGAAACAAACATATCATAAACACTACAGTCCTTGATATTATATTCTACTTAAAAATCATACGAAATAATATTCACATCTAACTGGCGAATGATCAACCAATCAAATTAGAATAGCACTACTGATAAGTTACATTATCAATTTTTGAAAAGGGCAATACTTCAAAATTGTCTAAGTGTAGTAGGGTGCTTAGAAGCGGCCCCAACATAGGGAAATTTAGTTAATTTAGTTAATCGTGAAAGCACACAATCACTTGAATGATGGCGCCTATTTGTGATGGCAATACAGATTCAAAGCAACCACCACCCCTTAAGAGGCGATTGCACTACCACTGTGCTACGGAGGCTTAGCCCAAAACAGGGCAATTTAAATTATTTATACTCATTACATGATAATCTGACGTGATAACTCGCACTGATTACAAAGCATCGAAACGTGGGGATCAAAATTGTTTTTGCAAACAGCATGATGCATTGAAGGATGAAGCTAATGCTCTTTAGACATGCAAGTGTGCAACTTAACTCCCTTTTTGGCTCACAATTTTGTGGTTTTTTAAATTCAAACTTATAAAGTAATTATTTTTAATATATAAACTTGAAATTAGGAATGTTTTATACTTACAAAAGCTTTTTTTTCCCCTTGCCCTATAAAGCCATACTAGGACTCTACACGAGGATTTCCTCCCCTTCCCTCCCCCCTTTGTCACATTATACACACACACACACACACACACACACACACACACAGGTTTAGTATAATAAAGGGAACAACACAATGCAAGTATATCACAATAATATCATATCTCTCTCTATCTCTTCTTTGCAAAAGTACACAAAAGAAAATCTCTACATAGCTATATAATTGAAGGTAGGAGGAGGGGTCCTAATAGCTTAAGCACTTCCATATGCATTACATATTAAGTGACTTGTACTATGCATACCAACTTGTCACGACAGTTAGGTGTGCTCTTCTTCTACTCCTCACCCCCTCTTTGAATAGTCATTGTAAGCAATTTTTGTCTCTCTCTCTAACAAATCTAAAAACTACCCTAAAGAAAGGCTACTATTATTGCAATTTCTTTCTCATGCATATATAGAATAGACTTTTCCTTGCATTTTTAGCACAATTATTTCCATCAAGGCAATTAATGATGGTCTAAAATTTTTAGCTCACAACAAACAATACATAAGTCTTTTGTCTTATCTCACCATCCTTATTTTATGCCTCTCACTTGAGTACATACAAATCTAGATAGACACATTTGAAGAACACTATTCCATTAGATTTAATGGAATACAGACCAATAAAATACATTAAAAGGGAGAGAAGGAGATTTGTGAAAGATTTGATTTTGCTGATGATAGAGAGAGCCCTCATCCACCTCATGCAATCACTTTAGTGCTTCAAAATCTTAGCTCATTCAATGAATTGTCTTATACAATCCTTGGAACCATTGAAACTAATGAACAAATTTGTCATCTCACTCTAACCAAGCAAATTTCTAATGTCACTTTGTGGGTTTCAAGGGCCTTCTTGGGCACACTTGCAAGCTATTCATAGCAAATATGGGAGAGGTGATAGTGATGTAAGGGTGTAGAGGATTTGATTAGCTATTGTTGACATAAGGGTTGAATTTTATGTAGGTCCTCCAAATCCCAATGATCATATAAGTTCTCAACTTGGGCTTATTGATGGAGGTATCAAATTATACAGAGCTCATCCACATCCATGAGAGAGAGAGAGAGAGAGAGAGAGAGAGAGAGAGAGAGAGAGAGAGAGAGAGAGAGAGAGAGAGAGAGAGAGAGAGAGAGAGAGAGAGAGAGAGAGAGAGAGAGAGAGAGAGAGAGAGAGAGAGAGAGAGAGAGAGAGAGAGAGAGAGAGAGAGAGAGAGAGAGAGAGAGAGAGAGAGAGAGCTCCACCTCTTTCTTTGCATAACTCGAGTGAGGGAAGATAGAGAGGGCTTTAATGAGGTATGAAGACCATCAATGTTAGTGTGGATGTGTGGATGTAGCAAGTGGAGTAAGAGGATAATGATTGACAGTAAGAGAGCTCACAAAGATAGCTCAATGCTAACGCTAGTCTAATTCACACGTGCTTGCTAGCACTAATGGCTTGCTTGAAGAGGCCATCAAGAGATGATCTTGTTAAACCAAAAGACTAACCAAGTTGGAGAACCTACTTCACTTGGGCAAGGATTTGACCTTCGCCTAAGACCATGGAATCCAATGTTAAGGGTTGAAGGTTGCATGTGCCTAGCTCTCTATGTTTACTTATACTTATTGTCCATGCACCTATACAGTAAGCTGCTCGTCAATTATAACTTTATTCTTTATTCTTGACATGATAATATGATAAGGGAAGGCACGTCATGCACTATGATTGTTGGAGTTGTAACATATCACCTTGCTCTCTCTTGTTTGAACCTCCATAGCTCTTACTTTTGCTCATACTTCCACTCCTACACCACCTTTTAAGTGGTATCAGAGTGGCGTTCAGTGTTCATGGGAGTTAATGCTTGGAGTGAGGACTATGAGGAGTAAAGCTTTGTTGTTGCGAAGGTTGAGAATTGGATTTTTTTCTTTGACATTGATGCTTACTATCCAAACATTGATAGATATATTATTCTAGCCAAGATCTAGACCTAAGTCAAGTAGGTGCTTAAGCCATTGAGACTTGATTTGGGGTTGCAATAGCCTATTTGACATTGATTTGGCTAGCCATTTGTGGCTATGAATGATGAAAATAGCTTGGCTTTGGATGCTTGGAAACATATTTTAGATGCTTAAAGAGATTGAGAAACATTGTAAACTTTCAAGAGAAGAGAAATTAACATTCTTTTCCATTTTTCATCCTCTCAAATATATGCACAACAACAAAGGAGAAATTGAAAATATTTTTCAAGAATTCAGTTTGGAGCCATGGAGCCATTCTATACATTTTTGGGTGGACACAAAGCATGCTACAAAAGTTGTGGATAGCTATGATAGCTTAATAATACTTTCATATTGTGTCAACAATAACTTTTGTATACGATATCAGATTGAGGTGCTATATAGCTCAAAAAAAGAGTGTGACAAGAATTATAGATTTGAGAATCATAGAGTTGATTTTGTGTGGTTTTGGTTTTTTGTCTTATACAAAATACATGAATCTTGGTTTGGAGAGCTAGCATTCATAGTTAATATCTATGTATTAAATGCCTACATGCTATTTGAGGATGCCACATGGTGAGGAACAAAATGAGTACTTGTGGCCTCTATATAAATGGGATCAATATCCTCACATTAAGGGATGTGAAAGGGGCACAATCTAAAGCAAAATTAGAAGTGGAATAAAGCACTTTTTGCACACATGAGTAGAGGTAATGATGGCTATGATATAGGAAGAGGAAGAGGAACAAAATGAGTACTTGTGTGCGCATTACACACGACAGGCATTCCTCTACTTGTCACAGAGGGAGTACATTCATAAAGTCCTTGAGCACGTCCGCATGGAGGACATAAAGCCTATTGGCTGTCCATTGCCTTCTTATGTGAAGGTATCACAGACTGATTGTTTGCAGACAGAAGAGCAAAAGGCCGAGATGGCCAATATTCCCTATGCATCTGCAGTGGGCAGTCTTATGTATGCCATGATAGCCACTCATCCAGATATTCCCTTTGCAGTTGGTGTTGTGGCACGCTATATGGTTACACCTGGCAAGAAGCATTGGGATGACGTGAAGGGTATCATGAGGTACCTGAAGGGCACTATAGATATGTGCATATGCTATGGTAGCCAGGATAAAAGAGTCGTGGGGTACACTGACTCTGATTATGCAAGACATGCAGATAGTAGGAAGTCCACTTTCGGCTATGTATTCACCTATGCTGGAGGTGCTGTTTCTTGGATGTCCAGGGTGCAGAAATGCATGGCCCTTTCTACTACAGAGGTCGAGTATGTTGCAGCCACTGAGACTTGCAAGGAGGCCATTTGGTTGGGTCGTTTAGTTTTGCTGACCTTGGTATTGATGCTATCCCTACATTGCATTCAGATTCTATGAGTGTTATTCAGTTAGCCAAGAATCCGGTCTTCCATGCGAAGACGAAACACATTGAGGTAAGGTATCACTTCATAAGTGGGGTCATTAAGGACAAGTCTTTTGATCTTGTCAAGATCTTGACTGACGAAAATCCTACAGATCTACTCATGAAAAGCCTCTCTACAGAGCGATTTGCCTTCCTCAGGAGGTTGATGGGCGTGGGATGAGATGACGTCTTTCCTCATCCTGTTGTATATGTGTACATGTTGTACTGTCTTTTTACTTTTTCTTTTCACTCCTCACTGGGGTAGATTCACCTTTAAGTGGGAGGTTGTTGGGGGTAAAGGCACCTCTGCCTAGCCGCCTATGTATTACTACACTGATATTCATCGCCATTGCACATTGCAAGTGGCGGGCGCTTGTCACCGTCACTTTATTCTTTATTCGTTTAGTGACAGCTTGAATAAAGGAAGGCCCGGTCACACATTGTGACTGTTGGAGTTCCCATTTCTAGTCTCTCCCTTTCTTGCTCTTGCTCTCCCGCCATAGCTCTTGAGTCCAACCTTCGATCTATCACTCCCTTTCATGATGGTGCAAAGGGATTTGGGAATAGTCGAATGGGAAGGATGTGGATAATGGAGGGATGGAGGATATGAGAGGATGAGGGTAAATGTAGAAGAGGGTGAGGGTATGATGAAGTAGGAGCAAGGAGGGTGATGGACTTGGAAGATGGATGGATGAGTGAGGGAGAGAGAGATGGTGTGTGTGATGAAGTTAGGAAGAAGGAGGGTGGAGTGGAGAGGGATAGGAAAATGGTGATGGAGAGGAAGAGAATAGATGCAGTGAAAATAGTGGGTATATCCCATAGTTTCATATACAAGATGGTAAGCCTATTGGTTGTCCTCTACCTTCTCATGTGAAGGTTACTGAGGTAGATTGTTTGCAGCCTAATGAGAAAAAGGCTAAGATGGCCAAGATCCCTTATGTATCCACCATGGATAGTTTGATGTATGCCATGATAGCCACTCATCCTGACATAGCATTTGTAATGGGGCACATTATATGGCTACACTTGATAGATGATATTAGGATACTATCAAGGGTATCATGAAGTACCTAAAAGGCATATCAACTATGTGCACATGTTGTGGTGGCCAGGATATAGGAGTTGTGGGGTACATTGACTCTGATTATATAGGACATGTAGATAGTAGGAAGTCTACCTCTTGCTATGTCTTTGTTGGAGGTGTTGTTTCTTGGATGTCTACGGTACAAAAATACACGGCTCTCTCTACTATTGAGATGGATTATATTGCAACCATTGAGGAAAACAAGGAGGCTCTCTAGCTAGGCCGTATGGTGGAAAAATTTGGTATTATTATTATGGTCCCCACATTGTACTCAGATTCTATGAGTGATATCCACTTAGCCAATAATTTGGTCTTTCGTACTACGAAGAAAAAATTGTGAGCATAAAAAATTGAATTTTTGGCAATGGTGATCCAACTCTAATAGTCACATCTTAGCAATGTTAGATCTTCATCTTGTACTTCCATATGCCATAGGATCATCCTTAACCATATTGCTTTACATACAGTAAATCAAGTTGCCTTGTACTCTGCTTCAATAGTAGAAAGTAATGCCACAGGTGGTTGCTTCTTATTGATCCAAGAGAAAATTCTTGAACCTAAAGAGAAACAATATCTAGAAGTTGATTTTCTAGAATCACTGTCACCTACTCAATTTGAGTCACAATTCCCCATAAGAGCACTTTTGGATTTGTATGTCATGCCATAGTCAAGAGTTCCCTTCAAGTACTTGAGCACTTGCATCCTAGTTTTCCAATGACTTTCTTGTGGTTTGTTTGGGAACTTACTCAAAACACCAATAGCAAAACTAATATCTAGCTTGGTGTTACACCAGTAGATGAGGTTGCTAACCAACCTCATATACCTCCCAATGTCTGCTAGTGCTAATGTAACCTAGATGGATAACTTCACATTGACCTCTATAGGTGTAGCTATCTCCTTACACTCGATCATGCCAAATGCTTTTAAGATCTCCCATGTATACTTCTTTCGGGAGATGAAAATTTTGGCGCTTGCAAGACTTCAATCCCCAAACAATAGTGCAACAAGCCCAAGTCTATCATTTCAAATTCAGAGCTCAAATCCTTTCAAGTTTGATGGATCATATCTTGTTGGGATCTAAAATGGGCCCCCAACACTGGCTCTATGGCTCTAGCTGGGCCTCCACTACACATCCAAAGCACCCCAAGATCTCATGGCCAAGAGCTTCTAAGGGATATGCTACCTTAACCTCTAATGCAAAACTTCACATTTGTATGGAGTGTAATCCAATGGATAACCCTTCTTATACTCCTTAGAGGGAGTCCCTACACATATTAGTGTAATACACTATGTAAGCACAGACAAAGGGAGTGCCCCTCGGCTGATTACCATGGCCCTACTTTGCAACTCTTTTGCACCTCGAGGATTGGCCCCAAGATGCATTGCCCATACATAGAACACATATGATACATTCTCCACTCTTTTAATCAATCGTTCCATGAGATGTAATATATTCATCACTACATACTCCCCAAGGAGATCGATCACTAGCCCTATAGCTTAGGGTACCTCACCTCCTCAACATGACTGTGTTCATGAAAAAATTTGATGAGCATCCAGGATAATATCATGTGTTGTACACAATGCAATTGTGTATGATTCATAGTGCTCACATTTTTTCATCGACAACCAACATTGTGAAGGTGTAAAAACATTTCTTTTCATGCCTTTACTCTAAACGTAATTGTTGCATGTTGCTGCATAAGGCCACCACAAGTATGCTCCTGCTATTGGACTCTCTTAATTTTCAAAACCACGTGTTCTATATGCCATACATCAGAAAAAAATCAATATTCAATGTATTATGAGCCCTTAATAGCTCTCTCCTCCCTACCACTTAAGATTGTACAGTATTCACTGGAAGGTTTAGAGAGCATTCTTTATGTATTTTTTTCTCATAAAAGTAAGAAATACCGACTTCAACATAAAGATAGGGCTAAACTAAGGCTCACCCTCATGCCTCAGCCTTATCATACATTCACAAACACAAATGTAAATTTTTATTTATTTTCCTATTTTTAAATCTATTTTTCTCCCTTTTCTATTTTCTCTATTTATTTATTGATAAATATTGATATTTTCCAATTTATTGCTTTGGATTGATTAGGTTTGCTAAGACTTATTTTCATATCACATTCCATTTCATAGGGACACCATATACACAACAGAACCCAAAAAACTCATGATTTTTCTTAAAATTGCAATGTTGCATGTTTATAGAGAATTTATTAGATGACTAATTTTTTCTTGTTTTCTTAGCATTTTTTATATATCACAATATTAACAGTCAAGTACAACCATTTACAAACTGAATTTATCATAAAACGATTAAATTTACGACTTACTCATAGAATTGGGCTTTATATCATATGCATCTCGTGATTTGAAGGCCTACTGTCACTCCCCAATAGCCGCCCACTGACACTCCTCCCAACCTCAATCTACATTCCATGTCGCTCCACTATCATCCCACGATCCATATCTCGCGTCTGAGTCCACCCCCTTCTCTCATATTAAAGCATGAACACACACATCAAGAGGAGAGAGAAGATAGGAGAGAGAAAGATTAGAAATTGAAGTTTTCATTTACTTAATCATTTTTTGATCTATTTGAAGCAATTGAAGGCGTGGAAAAACAACATCTCAACCCCTTCTTGCCTCCCCCTGATGCAAACAGGTGTAATCATCTAGGGCATAAAAAAGAACGGTGCCTCCCCCCCCCCCCCCCCCCCCCAACCATGTCATGTGAGATTTGGGCTTAAAGCCCTTAAGCAAGTCACTAAGATCTTAAATATTAAAATAACAAGTTTAATTTTGAGTGTTCACACTATAAATGAAGTAGTTTTGGCCTATTTGGATGGGCAAATGAGCTTGGATTCATGAAAGGATTAGATGGCCAAAGCGGACTTCATGGCATCAAAATCTATCAATCTAGGCCACGTTGCGCTCTTTTCGACTCCTGGATCCTATATTATTTTATAATGCAAAACCTTGCGGGGATTATATGGGGGTCAAACGATCTTTGATTACATGAACCGAGACTTGTGTTGCATTTCTGGCATCGAACTCTACTTAGGAAAACTTCAACTCAACCATCCACAACTGTTTCATTTTCCATGAAAATTTTGTATTTTACATCTTCTGATCACTTTTACACTTCAAAAACGGGTCTCAAAATCCAACTCTCATTGGAGACCATGCATAGGCAATTCAGTCGAATCCCACGAACTGATTTGCACAAACAACAACCATAAAAAGCATCAAACTGCCATAGAATACACAACAAAGCACATGAATAGCTCTCACCCTACCCCTTGACAGAATCAAGGCATGAAAATCCTCAAGGGATAGGCCCATCATAATCTGATAGAAATCTAGACCAAGTCACTAACCAATTGCTCCAACACAAACTATCATAAAAGTCATCCTAGGTAGTGGCATGAACTATCGACCTATAGGACAATTAGACTAGGAATCCCTACTAGGCAAGGAATCTTATAGTCTCGTTAACATCTATTTCCATTTTATTATACTTTTTCTTCAAGTTTCCATATTGGGGCATGTAAAAAGGAGGGAGCTGAGGGTAGTTACTCGGTACCCAAGAATCTACCATGCCCTTGCAAGGCAACACTTCAATCTTTTTCTCTTCCACTCACTTTTGTTTTTACTCCAACCTTCCTTAGTATTTCTTTTTTCAACTAGAAGCCATCCCTAGGAAGATGAGGCATTGGCTCATCCCCAAGAACCTACCAAGCCCTTGCAAGGTGATAATAAACTACTCTTAAGATTTTCATTTCTTTTTTTTTTCTAATTTAGGGGTTCGAACCCCTTTTTACACACCTTTGTATTTTTATATTTCAAGTATATTCAAAATTTTCTCTTCTTTTTATTTCAGTATCCTTCTCTAACTGCCTCACACTAGCAGGGACTCCTAGAATAGTTGCCCAACAAGCTAGCAGAATAGGGTCATTAGGACTGCCTTCTAAAAACAGGTCTTGGAATGCCTAATAATGTTTTCACAGGAGGTAGACAACTACTCAAACCTCCCTCAAATATACCTAACCTAACCCTCAAACTTCATGCCTTGATTGTAGATTTTCAACAAAAGAACAATTCTCCCCAAGTGTATAAACACATATATCAGAAAATAAAAGTACTCATAAAGGAAGAATATCACCTAGACTTGGCCACAAGAAGCTTCTGTGTAACAGTAAGAGGCTCTCTTCGGATTCTGTTAAATCTGTCTAGCATAGCACTAAAACAAAACCCATTAACCACACCCACACTAAACAGACACATGGCCCTCTTAGCCTAATGAGATGGGACATTTCACTATAGAATGATTGGTCCTCTTGGCCTAACGAAATCTTTTATGAAATGATCATTAAGCAACGTATTGTTGAAACAAACCCTTGGTCCCAATATAACTGTAGCAAAGCATAAAACCGACGAAGGATAAGGGCTCCTCAAGGCTTATACTAAGTGCATCAAATTATTGGCTAACCCCCCTCCATAAATAGCAAGGGGTGTTTGATGAATAAAAACAATCATATGCATCCATGATAGAATAGGAAGGTGCTCAATTGCTACCTGACTCATGACCCAAACTAGCCATCGATAGCCAAAATAGGATGTATCAGTAAGAGGACCCCAAATTAGTCCTAGGCTAATGTTAGAAGGTAGTTGTAATAGCTCCCCGGGAGGACCACACTTGAAAATGACATATTCAAGAAAAACATAATTGGCTAGGGAATCTGCAAAGTGATTCCATTCTGGAGAAACTGGGTAACAAGTCACCATCTCAAAAATATGCAACATATCTAAGGTTGGACAATGGTACATCCATAGGATGGGATCCTGCATATTATAGGTCCCATTCAACTAGTTGATCACTAGCTGTGCGTCACCTTTCACCAATAACCGGCGGATACCACTACATTAGATTATTAGTAGAAGAGTGTCCTAAATATACTCCCATTTTCATAACAACCCTATGTCGGGGAACTTTAATGGCCACGCCAACACTCACATGTTTAGTGAACCCTCTAAAAGCTCCATCAAAACACAATGTATAGACCCAATCTTCATTTTGATAGGCCATACCATACTGATTAGCTCACTCATACTTATGATAACCAAAGTCAAGACGAGAGAGAGGATGTATAATAGGGACATTCCCTCCTTCCTTGCTAAACTCGATGGGAATACTCGTAAGAATCCTTTGACAATGGTGGCAATACACCTTAATATCCCACGTGAAAGATCTGTCTTGCCACTCAATAACCTGATAACCTTTACTCTATCAGATCACTCGACCTTGGTGGTAGCGCTACTCTAAATACAAATGCTCAATATAAGGAATGATTCTTCCCATCTTATTGTCTTAGTACCTACTACTCCAGGTTAAAGGTGAATCATGAAGGACCTGCATAGGCACCAAGCCTGATGTTAGTCCTTACATGTAGTAAGGCTTTAGCTTATTAAAGTTAACTTTATTTTTAAACTCTATCTCCTGCAAATATGCTAAAAGGGCTATAGAGCCATTCTTTTCTATATAGACAATTTTATACATCCCATCCCATTTGGGTTCTAGTTTACTAAGAAATAGCTCACGACGAGCCTCATAATACAACACCAACTGACCTTTCACAAATTTATATTTCTTAGCCCAAAGGTCATGAAATGCTTTCATTTCCTTCTTCCCTACCTCTTGATATAATAAATTTCGCAATCAAATTTCATCAAGATGTGTAAGAGAAATAAATCTTTCCTGCAATGCTTTTGCCTCACCCAATGAATGATTGAGAGCAAATCATACAATGGGAAGCTCTATGTCCAATGGTAAGACACACTCTTCCCCATATACTAGCTTGAATGGGGTGTGGTCTGTAGCTCTCTTGAATTTTGTATTGTAAGCCAAAACCTCCACATAAAATTTCCTATCTCAATCTCTCTTACTTTTAGACATTATCTTCTTAGATAAGATCCCTACAAGCTGTTTATTCGTACTCTTGACTTGACCATTTGTTTGCGGATTATATGGGATACTTATTTTGTATTTAATCTTCAAAGCTTTTGTTAAGGACTATAACCTTATTCAGGAAGTGTGTCTCTCAATTAGACATACTAACTCCTTAGGTGGACCAAAACAGTAGACAATTTGCTCCATAATAAAATTAGTGGTCTCTTTAGCATTATCCTTCATCATTGCTCGAGGTTTCCACCACTTTGAGAAATAGTCCATCGCTACAATAATATACTGCTTCCACGTAGTTGATGAAGGATGTATTGGTCTCATAAAATCAATGCCCCATTGATTAATCACTTTGCTAATAAATGGTCAGGTGGCTGCAACTTATTCATCAACAACCTAAGTCCTTCTACCTTTGTAAAAAATACCATATTCTCATAGAGAATATGGTGCCTAAATTGCATTGTCGTGAAAACCATTCCAAGGTTCAATTTCTCCATATAAGTATAATTGACTTTAGATATCTCCATTTTACAACTAGAAAAATAAATTGGATGATACCATTTATCTTCCCAAATTTGGGCTAAATAGTAGCTAATACTATGCATTGTTGTTGCTAAAAATATATAGAAAACCTCACCTCTTTTGGGTGTTTTCGGGATTGGTGCTTTCGCTAGTTCCTGCTTCACATCCTTTAAGAATACCTAACAAGCTTCATTCCAATTAAATAGACACTTGAAAGATAAGAGGTTTGTCAATGGCAATGCTCTTTCTGCCAGTGCATTGATAAATCTGTGACAATATCCCATTGATGATAGAAAGATGTGACCTCTCTTTTGGAGTGCGTGGCGGACTCATCGCAATGACTATAACCTTTATCTTTTCAAGGTGAGTTGTGATCCCCGCCAAGCTAACCACATGGCCCAGTAACAACCCATAGGGCATCCCAAAGACACACTTTCCTGGATTAAGGGTAGTGCAAAACACTGTCTGCAATGCTCAAAACATCTCCTTAAAATAATCCATTGTCTTTTCCTTATGGTGGCTACCCCCAGATCATCAATGAAGACTTTTAACCCCTCTCAGGAGATGTCACCAAAATTCTTATCAGATGTACATTGCCAAGACCCTAATGTGTTGCATAAGCTAATGGCCATCACATGATACACATGTTGAGATATCAAGCTCCACTCGTGATATGCCAGGGTGACCGTTGTGTATTTATGTCACCGACTTGTCAGTTTGCAGACGCGGTTGGTACACCGCCCATGAATAATAGCTACATGATAGCTATCATTATCTACTCTAGTTCGTGGCTCAGTTAGTATGCCACCTTAGTTAGTTGAGTTTGGTTTGAGACCCATACATAGGGTTCTTCTATTTCTTTGTATAAGAGTTCTTTTGGCTTACACAACTAAGAAGAGGAAAACTGTTTTCAACCTCCACCTCTGTGTGTATTCCCCCATTGTGCAAGCAAGAAAGCTACAAGTGAGACTCCTTCCTTCTCTCCCACAATCTTGACATGGCATTAAAGCCTTGTTCGTGGTAAGGAGCTCAAGAAAGCAAGCCAAGCTCACAGTGTTCTGGTAAGAGGAGCAGCGTTGCTTTCATTTTCCGTTTTGGGAGCAGATCTCTGCAGGTAGCACAGCTGAAAAGTGCAGGAGTGCATTGTCTCAGGTTTAGACGCCCTTCGCGGTGAAACAAGAGGGCAATATATGCTGCGAGAAGGGGCTTTAGCCCTTGGCGACCTTGTTTTTTTGATTTGAGGCCATTTCAGGGCCTGTTTTGGAGGCGGAAGTTTTCTGCACGCACTCAGGAAAAGGCCATGTTTTATGCTGTGCGACCACTGTTCTACAGGTCGGTAAACAGTTACCACAGAAATTGCATCATATGCTTGTGTGCAGAGACATTGGGAGTTACAGAATCATCATTGGTTCCTGTTTATGCAAAATCGTCACTAGGAAGTGACTGTGTGGTCACATACCACTTTCGCCAGTTTTGCAGATTTTCCCTTGTGAGGGTGAAGCTGTGTTTTTTGCAATGACATAATTTTTTGTAGTGTTCTGTAATGGCGTCTGATTCTCTTTCACAGATTGTCACTAAAAAGCTTGACAAGAACAACTTCCAAGCATCGAAGTTTAGAATGACGAATTTTCTTATGGGAAAAGGATATTGGGAATTTGTTGCAGGAAATAAAGAAGAACCAGTTCTTCCTGATGTTCCCAATCAACAACAAATGCATGCATTCAAAGCATGGCATGAGAGAGCTAGGAAAGTTATGTACTAGCTGTCTATCAGCATTTCAGACTCTATGATTGTGCATATTCAAGATGCAAGTACGCCAAAGGAGGCATGGGATACTTTGTCAAAAATGTATAGCACAAATACGCAAGCCAGGAAAATGCAGCTCAAGCAAGAGTTGCATAATGTGCAAAGAGAAAATATGAGCATCAATGACTACCACATGAAGGTGAAGAAGATTGCAGGCACTTGCTTCCATTGGGTCGCCAGTGGAAGATGATGATTTAGTTTCTGTGACCTTGAATGGTCTAGGAAAGGATTATGCACAGTTTCGAACATCCATTTCCGTCCGTGAAAGATTTCCTGATTTTGAGGAGTTGATTGCTCTTCTAATTTCTGAGGAGCAGAGAAATGGTGGTGCATCTTCTTCAGGAGGAACTTCAAAAGAAGTTGTCTTCTACTCAAATGCTGGAAGAGGTAGAGGCAGAGGTAGAGGAGGCCGATATGGAGGCCGTGGTAGAAATCAGAATATGCAGCAAACTCAAGAAAAATAGTCCTATGGAGGAGGACGTGGTAACTCTAGAGGCAGGGGGAGCCAAAGAGGTCGTGGTGGATGGCAAAGAGGCCAAAATGCAAACAGTAATGCTGAATGCTACTACTGTGGTAAAATGGGTCATATGGCTAAAGACTGCTATAAAAAGCAGAATGACATCATGAATGGAAAACTGCAACAAGGGAATTATGCATCTTCTAGTAGACAGGGTGATGACAGAAATGAGCACTTGTTTATGGTGCAGCACATGAACAATTCTGTGACAAGTGCAGAAGAAAGCAATGATGTATGGTATGTTGACTCAGGTGCATCAAACCACATGACAGGTCATGCAGAATGGATGGAGGATGCAAGGAAAATGGAAAAACCAGGATTTGTGGAGACTGGTGATGATATTGCACATCCTATTGTGCAGATTGGAAAAATTCATTTGTCTATGCAGGATGGGAAAAAGAAATACATGTCTGATGTATTTCATGTCCTGAATATCACCAAGAATCTGGTTTCTATTGGTCAAATGGTTGAGCAGGGCTTGCAGGTCAGATTTAATCCTCATGGATGCTTTGTTGAGGATATGAAAAATAAAGGTCGCTTGATAGAAAAAGGAAAGAAGAAGGGCAGAATGTTTACATTGGATGCAGACATGTCTGAATTGAGTGCAGCAATGTTTGCACATGGGACCGGTGTAGTTGCAGATATTGATATCTGGCATAAACGCATTGGTCATGTTAATGTACAGCGACTTAAATCAATGCAGGCCCAAAATATTGTTGCATGTTTGCCTAAATTCAAGGTTGCAGAAATGCATAAGGTATGTGAAGCCTATCAGTTTGGAAAACAGGCAAGAAAACCATTTCCTAGACATGTTCAAGAGAGTGAGAAGCCATTGGAATTAATCCATTCTGATGTGTGGACTACTAAAGTTGCATCTCTTGGAGGCTGTCATTATTTTGTCACTTTTATTGATGACTATAGCAGAAAAGTTTGGGTGTATTTTATGAAAAAGAAAAGTGAAGTTTTTGGGCATTTCAAAACCCTTAAAGCTATGGTTGAAAAAGAAATAGGCCTGCAAATAAAATGCCTAAGGTCAGATGGAGGGGGAGAGTACCTCTCAAATGAGTTTGCAAGGTTCTTGCAGGAGCATGGCATAAAGCAACAATATTCATGCAGTCATACCCCACAACAAAATGGAATTGCAGAAAGGAAAAACATGCATATTGGAGAGGTATCTCGTGCCATGCTCAATGAAAAAGACTTGCCAAATTTTTATTGGGCTGAAGCAGTTGCTACAACAGTCTACATAATGAACAGGACTTCCATTGCAGCAATACATGGAATGACTCCAGAGGAGAGGTATACTGGTAGGAAACCTGACATTTCTCATTTGAAAATTTTTTGTTGCATTGCCTATGTACATGTGCCAGATGAGTTGAGATCCAAGTTGGATCCAAAAGCTGAGAAGTGCATCTTTATTGGTTACTCTCTGCAGCAAAAAGGATATAGATGCTATAACCCTTCTACTCGTAAGTTTACAGTGAGCAGAGATGTTGTTTTTTATGAGATGAGTAGCTGGTATAAACCAGTAAATGTGATTGATGATGTAGATGCACAAAATGGTAATGCTGCACAGAATTCACAGCAGCAGTCACAAAATATTAGTGGACCTCGAGCGTCCTCTAGCAATGGTTCACATTCTTTGCCATGGACAGGCAGATTGAGATCAAGAGAATCTTCTCAAAGCAATGCAGATAGTGGTATGCAGGTATCATGAAAAGGAAAAGAGAAGGTTGATCAGCCCATGTTTGATGTGAATGCAGGTCACTCTTATGTGGATGGTGAATCTAGTGGCTCAGAAAAGAGCATTGATGACGAGTTGGGTATTCCTTCTATTGTTACACCTAGAGTAAGGAAGACCAGGGATGTTTTGAGAGCACCTGGGAGTGAACCTAGTTTGCGCAGGTCTACGAGAGCTAGGTATCCTGTGGATAGGCTGAAATATGATGGATTTACAGCCATTCACTATGCATATATGGTCAAAGTGATACAGGAAGCATAACCCACTTCTTTTGAGCAAGCCATGGGAAAAGAAAAATGGGAGAAAGCCATGGATGAAGAAATGGATGCCTTGGAAGCAAATGCTACATGGGAATTGGTACCTTTGCCTAAAGGTAAAAATGCAATTGGCTGTAAGTGGGTTTATAAGGTGAAGCACAATGCAGATGGTTCTGTGAATAGATACAAGGCAAGATTAGTAGTCAAGGGGTATGCACAAACATATGGCATTGACTATGAAGAAACATTCAGTCCGATTGCAAGGATGGCAACCGTAAGAGCAATCATTGCTATGGCTGCATCAAAGGGATGGTCTTTACATCAGATGGATGCAAAGAATGCCTTCTTGCATGGTGATTTGCAAGAAGAGGTCTATATGGAGGAGCCACCAGGTTATGTGCATGATGTTCATCCTGAGTTTGTTTGCAGTTTGAAGAAAGCCTTGTATGGCTTGAAGCAAGCACCTAGAGCATGGTCTGACAAGATAGGACAGTATCTTGTCACTATTGGCTTTCAGATTTCCAAGGCAGATTTCTCACTTTATGTGAGAAAAATAGAGAAAGGTATTATGCTACTTGTCATTTATGTTGATGATTTGATTATGACAGGTGACATTGATGAAGATATCCTTCATGTGAAAATGCTATTGAAGCAAAAGTTTGAGATGAAGGATTTGGAAGAGTTGCGTTATTTCTTGGGCATTGAGGTGATTAGATCACCAAGTGGGATACAACTCTTGCAGAGGCAGTATGGATTGGACATGCTGTCCAAATATGGGATGACAGGCTGTAAGCCTATTTCAGTTTCTTTGGAGCAGAATGTGAAGCTGAGCACATATGCAGGTAAGCTTCTAGAAGACCCTACTATGTACAGATACATAGTAGGAAGTTTGATTTATATGACTATTACCAGGCCAGATTTGAGCTATGCTGTTGGATTGGTAAGTCAGTTTATGCAGGCTCCAAGGAAATCACATTTGGATGTGGCTAGACGCATACTCAGGTATGTGAAGTCCACATTGTAGTATGGACTATTTTATGAGACTGGGGTTCAGATA
The DNA here is from genome assembly GCF_053477565.2 of Lygodium microphyllum. Taxonomy (NCBI): domain Eukaryota; kingdom Viridiplantae; phylum Streptophyta; class Polypodiopsida; order Schizaeales; family Lygodiaceae; genus Lygodium; species Lygodium microphyllum. The sequence continues at coordinate 36,296,455 of NC_141138.1, read as the reverse complement.
CAGTTGCATGGATACACTGATGCTGATTGGGATGGTAGTATTTCTGATAGACGAGCTACAAGTGGATATGTGTTCTCTTTTGGGAGTGCTGCAGTCAGTTGGAGCAGCAAGAAACAGCCTACAGTTGCCTTGTCGAGCACAGAGGTTGAGTACAGGGGTGCAACAATGGCTGCATGTGAGGTAGCTTGGTTGCATAAGCTACTTTATGATATGCATCAGTCTACAGATGGGCCAGTTGTCATTTATTGTGACAACATGAGTAGTATACACTTGGCAAATAACCCAGTCTATCATGCTAGAACAAAGCACATTGAGGTGCATTATCACTATGTGCGAGAGAGGGTCTTACTAGGTCTTATTGATCTAGTTTATGTCAGCATAGAGGATCAGGTAGCTGACATATTCACGAAGGCATTGGGCGCAGAGAAGCTGCGCAAGTTCAGAGACCTACTTGGTGTGCAGAAATTGGGATTGAGCTCGAGGGGGAGTGTTGAGATATCGAGCTCCACTCGTGATACGCCAGGGTGACCGTTGTGTATTTATGTCACGGACTTGTCAGTTTGCAGACGCGGTTGGTACACCGCCCATGAATAATAGCTACATGATAGCTATCCTTATCTACTCTAGTTCATGGCTCAGTTAGTATGCCACCTTAGTTAGTTGAGTTTGGTTTGACACCCATATATAGGGTTCTTCTATTTCTTTGTATAAGAGTTCTTTTGGCTTACACAACTAAGAAGAGGAAAACTGTTTTCAGCCTCCACCTCTGTGTGTATTCCCCCATTGTGCAAGCAAGAAAGCTACAAGTGAGACTCCTTCCTTCTCTCCCACAATCTTGACAACACAAAGGTACTAAAGAGAGTGATAAATGTCATTTTTAGCTTATCTTCCACTACAATAGCTATTTTTTATATCTAGTAAAGCAATCCATAAATGAATAGATCTCCCTACTTGCTAATTGATATAAAATTTGGTAATAAAAGGCAACGGATAGTAATCCTTAACTATCTGCTTATTAAGCTCATTGCAATCTACACAAAGTCGAATTTGATTATTCTGCTTCTTCCTGATAACAGCTGGTGAACACCACTCTATGTATTGTACTAGAAATATCATGCTAGCTTTTTGTAGTTTTGTCAATTCCTCGAATAGCCCATGCCTTGATTTGAAAGGCATATTCCTTAATTTTTGTCACACAAGGTGGCTATCTTTCTTTAGGGGAATGGTATGAATAGCCAAGAGTAGGAATACCTCTTAGCTTATTATAATTCCAAGCAAAGATGTCGAAGAATTCCTCAATCAAGGACACATAGTCCTTCCTTTCTTCCATATAGATATTGGTCATGTTTGCGATGCTTGCCAGTTTGGTAAATAGTCAAGGTTTCCATTTTTCAGGCATGTAAAAAATAGTATGCAACCAATGCAGTTAGTTCACTCTGATGTGTGGGGGCCAACCCATAATGCATCCATGGGAGGCTCCAGGTACTATGTGACATTTATTAATGATTATAGTCGCTATACTTGGGTTTATATCTTGAAAACAAAGGACGAGGTGTTTGCTATTTTTTAGCAGGTTGAAAAGGAATTTGATTGTTACATCTCTTGCTTGAGAGATCTGACAATGGTGGGGAGTACGTGTCAAATGAGTTTGATAATTTTTTGATTGAAAACAGCATACGTAGGCAGCTTACCTGCAGTTACACTCCTCAACAGAATGGGATAGATGAACGGAAGAACATGGTATTGATGAAAGCTGATCGAGCAATGATGAATGAGAAGAGTATGCCACTCTATTATTGGGCTGAGGTTGTTATAACAACCATGTATATCTTGAACATGACTCCCACTGTAGGTATTCATGAGATGACACCATTTGAGAAACTGTATGGCTACAAGCCTGATGTCAGTCACATGAAAGTATTTTGCTGTCTTGCTTATGTGCACATACTTGATTAGAAAATAAAAAAGCTAGATTCGAAAGCACATAAGTGTGTCTTTATTGGATATTTGCAGGAGAAGAAGGCACCAAATGCTATGATCCCTCTACTTGGGATACATTAGTGAGTAGAGATGTCATCTTTTATGAGATGGCCTCTTGGTATACATTAGTGAGTAGAGATGTCATCTTTGATGAGATGGCCTCTTGGTATACATTGGTGAGTAGAGATGTCATCTTTTATGAGATGGCCTCTTGGTATGCATCACTGGTTGCAATGCCATCAGATATGCCCTCTACATGTATCTACAGTTGATTCATAGGAGAGTACTACTTTGATAGGTTCTAACAATCTGACGGTATCTCCATGGACAGGGAGATTACAGAGCTCTAGCTCACCGTCCACTGACACTAGTATGTCAGTGAGGGGGAGATATGATATGATGAACATCAAAGGAAAAGAAAAAGCTTTTGATGATGCATCTGGTGTGATGACACCTGGCACTTCAGGTTATGACTCAGCTGACAGTCTAGATAGTGAGCTTGGTATTTCGATAGTGTATATGCCTAGAGCAGGTACATTCTTCCTCATGAGAGAGGGGAATCGAGTAGTGCACCATAACTTAGATGATTTCAGAGAGTCATGTACCCTGTGGATAGGCTAACTTACATTGGTTTTTTTGGAATGCATTTTGCTTATATGAAAAAGGTGACAGGGGTCAAAGAGCCTGCTACATTTGCTGAAGCAATGATGGATAAAAATTGGTGCACAGCTATGGATGAGAAGATAGATGCTTTGGCTAAAAATAGTACTTGGGATCTTGTGCCACTACTAGAAGAAAAGAAGACCATTGGATGCAAATGGGTCTACAAGATTAAACACAAGTCAGATGGCAGTGTAGAGAGGTACAAAGCTAGGTTGGTTGCAAAGGGATATGCCCAACAGCACGGGTTAGACTATGAGGAAACACTCAGCCCTATTGCCAAGATGGCAACCATAAGAATAGTGATCGCATTGGCTACTACTAAAGGCTCAAAATTGTAGCAGATGGATGTGAAGAATAATTTCCTCAATGGTGACTTAGAAGAGAATGTTTATATGGATTAGCTTAAAGGGTATGTACACCTTGATTTTCAGCATTATGTATGTAAGCTGAAAAATGCATTGTATGGGCTGAAGTTGGGGCTGAAGCTGGCTCCGAGAGCTTGGCATTTTGTATCGTGAGCATGCTGGTGGTGGGAACATGTACTTCACAAAGAGAGACAGAATGTCTCCACTGATCCCCGCCTTGCAAATTCAATAGAGGATGTCTTGATCTCCTTTTGTGAGATCCATTGCACTAAATTAGACAACCTCTAAATCACTCCATGTATTTTTGGAGTGAGGCATTCCATGATCGTGATCGGTATAGTACAAACTACCACAAACGAAGAAGCATTATGAAGAGCAGCTAGATACTAAATAGCAAAATACGCAGGCCACTTACAATTAAGGCCCGTACAAACCTAACATATCTTATGCCAATCATTGAATTTTAGCCCTAATAGTTGGTCGTTTTTAGAAAAAGCGAATCTGAGGGAACACATCATACTTGTGAGGGTGCAAATAGACCTGATAATTTTCTTCACAATGCGCTCTTCTTTAGTGGATAGAACCCAAGGAGCACAATGTAGTTGCAAGTGGCCATCAATGCTCGACTATGGCCAAATGGCCAAAGCACCTCGATCTTGCTTACCTCATTCAAATCCATTCGTACCCCTACAATGTCTCTCTTTCTTGTGATGTGGTCCCATAGTAAGCTGCCCACATGCTTGAAAGTATGCATGGGATCCAACAAGTGGTTGATCTGTAAGTAGGTCCAATACGGCAACTTGTAGAAAATCAAGAACTGCCGCATTCCATTTGGATGTGACTCTATGTGGACCATTTTCAACTTGTACCAACTTTGGGCATTCATTCATACTTGAGGTCGTCCAAGAAAACCTTCTCTCAATTCATGACCCTCCAGCAAGAAAGCAATGTAGCCTTGATATACCATCTTCTTCATGGTTCGTGACCTTTGGGAGTCTACTAACCATGGCCCACACAATGGACATGCATTGTAACCTGAGGTAACCAGACCTGTCCCAACACCCCTATTTATTCAACACAAACTCAAATGAGATATGCTAGATATCATGAGAACGAAAGCCTACTTACATGAGCACTCCTTGAATCCCGGAAATTCATGCATGGTCCACATGAGAATGGTTCGTATATTGGCAGACCATCGACCATCGCGCTTGCTTATATCTTCCACAATGACCCCTTACTCCCACAAAATCTTAAGCTCATCAACTAATGGATGGAGATTGACATCCATATTCTTGACTTTGTAGTGCCCACATGAGAATGTCTTGTATATTGGCAAACCGTCAACCATCGCGCTTGCTCATATCTTCCACAATGATCCCTTCCTCCCACAAAATCTCAAGCTCATCAACTAATGGATGGAGATAGATGTCCATATTCTTGACCTTGTAGTGTCCAAAAACGAGCAAACTAAGGATTAGGCATCCTTTCTTCGTAGAAAGCCATGGTTGGATGTTGTATTTAATAAGGAGTATAGGCCACACACTATAAGAAGTTGAGCAGAGACCAAATGGGTTCACGCCATCCATAGCAAGATCAAGCCAAAGATTCCTTGGCTTTCATACAAAGCCTGGAAAGGTAGAGTCAATGTGGCTCCATGCATATGAATCCGCTAACATTTGTTGAACTCTATCTATGGATTTATTATGCACATGCCACGTTGTCAAGCTTGTCATGCCTGACATACGAAACATGTGACATGTACGCGAGATAAGTGGAAAGTATCTAAGAACTTTCTAAAAGGGATGGTTTGCCCTTGCAAGTCCTATCGATACTTGTGAGCACCATGTACTCTCCTCGAAATAATACGCAATCATTGACACATGTGAGCACCATACTTTGGACATGTCTCCATAGTCCTGTACTCTCCTCGAAACAATACACAATCATTGACACATGCATGGATGTTGTTGTAGTCCATGCCAAGCTTTTGTAAAACATGTCATGTATCATCATAAGACTCAAGCATGCTATTTCCAAGTGGTGATATATGATACTTTAGTAGCAATCTTTAAAAAATCATAAAACACCTTGAAAAAGCACAAGTGTATTTTATAATGGAGTCAAAAAATCAACAAAGTATACGTAGAATGTAACTAAACAACTCCATCACACTCGCATCGCTCCACCTGTATTTTGCATGTACACTTAGGAGTGCAAGAAACATCTTCAGGTGAGATACTCGACACCCATCATATAATGATATGGATGCTTCCTCTCTTAGCAGATTAGATGACTTAGCATCTATTGGCATCAATGCATCGATCATTGCCTCCATTTTAAGCTCCATGATTGGAGTAAGGTCGAAAAGGTTGCCTATCTCCTCTAATATTGAGAGTATAGGTTGAGTTGTGCCTTCCAAGTGGTGGATTGGCTCAGGCAATTCATCTATTACACATCCAGAAACTCTTCTAACTGGCCACAATAGGTGCATTCCTCTTTGGGATGAGACGTCACCTCCCTGTATAAATTTTACAGGCACATCTAATGTTTTTTTATATGATATTCAATTAGTTTGCAAATGTAAGGCATGATTGATACACACTTTTCTTACCATTCGCTCAAATTCTGCATTCAAAGTTTGAGATCGCCTGATCAATGATCTCTGATTGGAACTTGTCGAAGTGTCATACATAATCTATAGACAAGCAATGCTTTCGTTTGATTTCCAACTTGCATTGAGAGCAAGGACACTGGACACGCTAATTAAGATACACCTTGCGATCTTGGATATCAAGACTATCATCATTTTCCATTTTTTCTACGTTACGACAAACAATATATTTTTGTTCTCATTCTCATTTTCTTTTTTTATTTGCCTTCCTTCATCCTTCTTTGCTTCTTTCTCCCCCTCTATTTCTATAAATGTTTCTTTATCCCCCCTATCTTCCATCCCCATTCTTGCTTCTTCTCTCTTTTTCTTTCTCTCCCTTTGTTTCTCTATGTCCCTGCATCTCGCTAAAATCAAAATCAAATATCAAAAATAAAAAACTCATAAAACAAGGCATTGAAAGACTCTCTCCCCACCCCTCTTTGTGCCTCTTTTTCCCCTCTACCATTCTCTTTCTATAATTTTATTCTCTCTAATTCTCTCATTATTGTCGTTTTTCTCTCTCTTTCTCTGTCTCTCTATTTATTGTTTTTTCTCTCTCTTTTTCTCCCTCTTTTTGTCTATTTTTCTCCAATTCTCTTTCTAGCACTCTTTTTTTTCCCCACTATCCTTCTTCTCTTTACTTCACCCTTTTATCCACCTCTCCCTTCACTCTTTGTTTCGTGTTCTCTCCCCCCTCTCTTTCTTTCTCTCTTTCTCTTTCTTTGGCCCCTCTCTTTGTTTCTCTCCGTCCCCTCATTGTTTTCTCACTCATTCTGCTCTCTCCCTCCCTCTCTCTCTCTCTCTCTCTCTCTCTCTCTCTCTCTCTCTCATTTTTCCACTATCCTTTTTCTCTTTACTTTATCCTTTTATCCACCTCTCCCTTCACTCTTCGTTTCGTGTTCTCTTCCCCCTCTCTTTCTTTCTGTTTCTCTTTCTTTGTTGCCCCTCTCTTTGTTTCTCTCCATTTCTCACTCATTGTGCTCCCTCCCTTCCTTTGTTATCTTTTATCTTTATTCTCTCTCTCTCATTCTCTCTTCCTTTTCCTTTCTTCTTCTCCCTCTCTCATTTCCTCTCTTTCTCCCTCAATGCATCTCATTCTCAAGAAAAACAAACAAAAAAAAAGAAGAAAGCACAAGAACAAACCAAGAGGAGACAATGTACTTACCGCAAAGGCCTGAGGATGGATTCTTCATCTCCTCTTCACGACATTCCCTCTTTCTCCTTCATGCACTTCTCTCTCTTCTTCGCATACAATAGTAGTGCCGGTGCCAGTGCCAGTGGTGAGAAGCTCTCCTTCTCTCTCTTTCTCTCTTCCTCTCTCTCTCCCTCCCAAAGCCATGATCTCTTTCGCTCTCTCTTAAACTCTTTGCGGCAAAATGTCACGCTCGGGTTTTCACTACTTTTTTTTCTTAGAGCGGTGTCGCTATTTGCATCGCATTTGCAATACAAATAGTGATGCAAATAGTAGACGTCGCTATTTTACATTGGAAACGATTGTCGTTATACCGCCATTCCCTTGTAGTGATTGATATTTTGTAAAGAAACACCATGAATGGAGGAGACGGGGGCCTAGTGAGCCAAAGAATAAGCATAATAACTCATCACACCCGCCGATTCCTTCAATTTTTCACTTTGAATGGCCAATCTTGACTCCTGAATGATCCAATAATTAGGAAGATGTAAAATCAGACTTTCTCTCTCTTTTCTCTCACTCCAATAGGCAATTCATGTGGGAATTCTTATGAGAAGATCGAGATGGAGATCGATCGTCCGTCTTGAATTGGATTGATCCTAAACCATACCGATGCTAAGTAGTGATGACCAACACTATTTGGAAACCAATGGTGGATCCAAATATTGTCCATGAAATCAATTATGGGGACCCAACACACAAAAAATGGTGGTAAGTCTCTTTCTAAATGAAAATGTGGATTCTTTTTGACAATTTATGATGAAAAGTATGTTCATATGTGATGAAAATTTGTTTGAAGCTTAATTATGATGTGTTTGGGAGACTACGAAGCATAAAATTTAGAACTCGTGTCTGAAGTTATGAGTTATTAATTTTTAAAATCTTGAAATGCATGTATAAGAGGAAAATTAATGTTTTTATTAGTTTTAGGTGATCAAATCATGTTTATATCAAATAAATTTAATGTGATAATATTCCAAATCTTGAAAAAATTTGTTAAGTTTAAAAAAAATTAAAATATTATAATATAAAAAAAAGAAAATTTACCAAAAATATGTTTTTGGGACAAAGAAAATATGAAAAAATAGGTTTTGTGCATAAAACATTATGAAAAATAAAGAGTACATTTGTACAAGTATAATGGAGGTAGGGAATGAGGATTTTCCTCAATTTATTTCGTTTAGTATATTTTAATGTGTATTTATTACTTTCACCATGAAAAAACATATATGGAAACACATCTTAACCTACCCATTGTAAGCAAAACCCTAAATGATAGGGAGTGATGGGGCTTAATGTGCTGAATATGATTCAAAATCTAATTTTTTTGCTACACTTTTCATATAGGTCGTGATATTATTTTAACTAATAAGAGATACATTGGCATGGACTAGTCTAGCACTACCTTATCATCAAAACAAAGTCGTTACTGAAAGAAAATCATGAAAAGAACATTTGATCACATTCACAATGCAAATTTCATTTAAGAAAAATGTTTTCACACTCAAAGTCATCCACTTTGCATTGAATTGCAGCAATATGGTATAAAGAGATCTATCTCCTAGAGATGCACTACAAGGAAATGCAGGTATAGCAACGGCGGGTAGTGACGCAGGAATAGCGGCATTGCTATTTGCGTCGCAAATAGCGACGCCCCACAGGGAAAAAAAAGAGGGCCGAAACTTGAGCGCATTTCATTTCAAGCATTCGTGAGACATTTCGAGAGGGAGAGCGAGAGAGAGAGTGACCATTTTGCATAGAGGGTGAGAGAGGGAGAGGAAGAAGGCTTACCGCCGCCATCCCTGCCGTTTGCAAAGGAGAGGAAGAGATGCCGTCGTGAAGAGGAGCCGTCAAACCGTCGCCAAATCTTTACGGTGAGTCCATTCTCTCTCTCTTTTACTTGTTTAGGGTTTAATTTGTGTATATTGAGAGAGGGAGAGGAAATGAGAGAGAAAGAGAGGGAGAGGGAGAGGGAGAGGGAGAGAAAGAGAAAGAGAGGGAGAGGGAGGGGGAGGAAATGAGAGAGGGAGAGGAAGGGAGAGAAAGAGAAAGAGAGGGAGAGGGAGGGAGAGTGCATTCTCTCTCTCTTTTACTTTTTTTAAATATAATTTGTGTATATATTTTGAGAGAGGGAGAGGAAATGAGAAAGAGGGAGAGGGAGAGGGAGGGGGAGAGGGAGGGAGAGAGAGAGAGAGAAAGAGAGGAAGAGGGAGGAAATGGGAGAGAGAGAGAAAGAGAGGGAGAGGGAGTGTTGAGATATCGAGCTCCACTCGTGATATGCCAGGGTGACCGTTGTGCATTTATGTCACCGATGTGTCAGTTGCAGATGCGGTTGGTACACCGCCCATGAATAATAGCTACATGACAGCTATCCTTATCTACTCTAGTTCGTGGCTAGTTAGTATGCCACCTTAGTTAGTTGATTTTGGTTTGAGACCCATATATAGGGTTCTTCTATTTCTTTGTACTAGAGTTCTTTTGGCTTACACAACTAAGAAGAGGAAAACGGTTTTCAGCCTCTACTTCTGTGTGTATTCCCCCATTGTGCAAGCAAGAAAGCTACAAGTGAGACTCCTTCCTTCTCTCCCACAATCTTGATATGGTATCAGAGCCTTGTTCGTGGTAAGAAGCTCAAGAAAGCAAGCCAAGCTCGTGGTGTTCTGGTAAGAGGAGCAGTGTTGCTTTCATTTTCTGTTTTGGGAGCAAGTCTCTGCAGGTAGCACAGCCGGAAAGTGCAAGAGTACATTGTCTCAGGTTGAGATGCCCTTCGCAGTGAAGCAAAAGGGCAGTATATGCTGCGGGTGAGGGCTTTTGCCCTGGGTGACCCTGTTTTTTTTATTTGAGGCCATTTCGGGGCCTGTTTTGGAGGCGGAAGTTTTCTGCACGCACTTAGGAAAAGGCCCAATTTTATGCTGTGCAACCATTGTTCTATAGATCGGTGAAAAGTTACTGTAGAAATTGCATTGTATGCCTGTGCGCAGAGACATTGGGAGTTACAGAATCATCCTTGTTGCCTGTTGATGCAAAATCGTCACTAGGAAGTGACTGTGTGGTCAAATACCACTTTCGTCAGTTTTGCAGATTTGCCCTTGTGAGGCTGAAGCTTTGTACTTTGCAGTGACAGAATTTTTTGCAGTGTTCTATAATGGCATTTGATTCTCTTTCACAGATTATCACTGAAAATCTTGACAAGAACAACTTCCAAGCATGGAAGTTTAGAATGACGAATTTCCTTATGGGAAAAGAATATTGGGAATTTGTTGCAGGAAATGAAGAAGAACTAGTTCTTCCTGATGTTCCCAATCAACAGCAAATGCAAGCATTCAAAGCATGGCATGAGAGAGCCAGGAAAGTTATGTACTGACTGTCTATCAGTATTTCAGACTCTATGATTGTGCATATTCAGGATGCAAGTACGCCAAAGGAGGCATGGGATACTTTGTCAAAAATGTATAGCACAAATACGCAAGCCAGGAAAATGCAGCTCAAGCAAGAGTTGCATAATGTGCAAAGAGAAAATATGAGCATCAATGACTACCACATGAAGGTGAAGAAGATTGCAGATGCACTTGCTTCCATTGGGTCGCCAGTGGAAGATGATGATTTAGTTTCTGTGACCTTGAATGGTCTAGGAAATGATTATGCACAATTCCGAACATCCATTTCCGTCCGTGAAAGATTTTCTGATTTTGAGGAGTTGATTGCTCTTCTAATTTCTGAGGAGTTGATTGCTCTTGTACTCAAATGCTGGAAGAGGTAGAGGCAGAGGTAGAGGAGGCCGATTTGGAGGCCGTGGTAGAAATCAGAATATGCAGCAAACTCAAGAAAACCAGTCCTATGGAGGAGGACATGGTAACTCTAGAGGCAGGGGGAACCAAAGAGGTCGTGGTGGATGGCAAAGAGGCCAAAATGCAAACAGTAATGTTGAATGCTACTACTGTGGTAAAATGGGTCATATGGCTAAAGACTGCTATAAAAAGTAGAATGACATCATGAATAGAAAACTGCAACAAGAAAATTATGCATCTTCTAGTAGACACGGTGATGACATAAATGAGCATTTGTTTATGGTGGAGCACATGAACAATTCTGTGACAAGTGCAGAAGAAAGCAATGATGTATGGTATGTTGACTCAGGTGCATCAAACCACATGACAGGTCATGCAGAATGGATGGAGGATGCAAGGAAAATGGAAAAACCAGGATTTGTGGAGACTGGTGATGATACTGCACATCCTATTGTGCAGATTGGAAAAATTCATTTGTCTATGCAGGATGGGAAAAAGAAATACCTGTCCGATGTATTTCATGTCCCAAATATCACAAAGAATCTGGTTTCTGTTGGTCAAATGGTTGAGTAGGGCTTGCAGGTCAGATTTAATCCTCATGGATGCTTTGTTGAGGATATGAAAAATAAAGGTCGCTTGATAGCAAAAGGAAAGAAGAAGGGCAGAATGTTTACGTTGAATGCAGACATGCCTGAATTGAGTGGAGCAATGTTTGCACATGGGATCGGTGTAGTTGTAGATATTGATATTTGGCATAAACGCATTGGTCATGTTAATATACAACGACTTAGATCAATGCATGCCCAAAATATTGTTGTAGGTTTGCCTAAATTCAAGATTGCAAAAATGTATAAGGTATGTGAAGCCTGTCAGTTTGGAAAACAGACAAGGAAACCATTTCCTAGACATGTTTAAGAGAGTAAGAAGCCATTGGAATTAATCCACTCTGATGTGTGGACTACTAAAGCTGCATCTCTTGGAGGCTGTCATTATTTTGTCACTTTTATTGATGACTATAGCAGAAAAGTTTGGGTGTATTTTATGAAAAAGGAAAGTGAAGTTTTTGGGCATTTCAAAACTCTTAAAGCTATGGTTGAAAAAGAAACAGGCCTGCAAATAAAATGCCTAAGGTCAGATGAAGGGGGAGAGTACCTCTCAAATGAGTTTGCAAGGTTCTTGCAGGAGCATGGTATAAAGCAACAATATTCATGCAGTCATACCCCTCAACAAAATGGAATTGCAGAAAGGAAAAACAGGCATATTGGAGAGGTATCTCGTGCCATGCTCAATAAAAAAGACCTGCTAGATTTTTATTGGGCTGAGGCAGTTGCTACAGCAGTCTACATAATGAACAAGACTCCCACTGCAGCAATACATGGGATGACTCCAGAGGAGAGGTATACTGGTAGGAAACTAGATATTTCTCATTTGACGATTTTTTGTTGCATTGCCTATGTACATGTGCCAGATGAGTTGAGATCCAAGTTGGATCCAAAAGCTGAGAAGTGCATCTTTATTGGTTACTCTTTGCAGCAGAAAGGGTATAGATGCTATAACCCTTCTACTCGTAAGTTTATAGTGAGCAGAGATGTTGTCTTTGATGAGATGAGTAGCTAGTATAAACTAGTAAATGTGATTGATAATGTAGACGCACAAAATGGTAATGCTGCACAGAATTCACAGCAGCAGTCACAAGATATTAGTGGACCTGGAGCATCCTCTAGCAGTCGTTCACATTCTTCGCCATGGATAGGCAGATTAAGATCAGGAGAATCTTCTCAAAGAAATGCAGATAGTGGTATGCAGGTATCACGAAAAGGAAAAGAGAAGGTAGATCAGCCCATGTTTGATGTGAATGCAGGTCACTCTTATGTGGATGGTGAATCTAGTGGCTCAGAGCAGAGCATTGATGATGAGTTGGTTATTCCTTCTATTGTTACACTTGGAGTAAGGAAGACCAGGGATGTTTTGAGAGCACCTGGGAGTGAACCTACTTTGCGCAGGTCTACCAGAGCTAGGTATCATGTGGATAGGCTGAAATATGATGGATTTACAGCCATTCACTATGCATATATGATCAAAGTGATACAGGAACCAGAACCCACTTCTCTTGAGCAAGCCATGGGAAAAGAAAAATGGGAGAAAGCCATGGATGAAGAAATGGATGCCTTGGAAGTAAATGCTACATGGGAATCGGTACCTTTGCCTAAAGGTAAGAATGCAATTGGCTGTAAGTGGGTTTATAAGGTGAAGCACAATGCAGATGGTTCTGTGAATAGATACAAGGCAAGATTAGTAGTCAAGGGGTATGCACAAACATATGGCATTGACTATGAAGAAACATTCAGTCCGGTTGCAAGGATGGCAACCGTAAGAGCAGTCATTGCTATGGCTGCATCAAAGAGATGGTCTTTACATCAGATGGATGTAAAGAATGCCTTCTTGCATGGTGATTTGCAAGAAGAGGTCTATATGGAGCAGCCACCAGGTTATGTGCATGCTGTTCATCTTGAGTTTGTTTGCAGGTTGAAGAAAGCATTGTATGGCTTGAAGCAAGCACCTAGAGCATGGTCTGACAAGATAGGACAGTATCTTGTCACTATTGGCTTTCAGATTTCCAAGGCAGATTTCTCACTTTATGTGAGAAAAACAGAGAAATGTATTATGCTACTTGTCATTTATGTTGATGATTTGATTATGATAGGTGACAGTGATGAAGATATCCTTCATGTGAAAATGCTATTGAAGCAGAAGTTTGAGATGAAGGATTTGGGAGAGCTGCATTATTTCTTGGGCATTGAGGTGATTAGATCACCAAGTGGGATACAGCTCTTGCAGAGGCAGTATGGATTGGACATGCTGTCCAAATATGGGATGACAGGCTGTAAGCCTATTTTAATTCCTTTGGAGCAGAATGTGAAGCTGAGCGCAGATGCATGTGAGCTTCTGGAAGACCCTACTATGTACAGATGCATAGTAGGAAGCTTGATTTATATGACTATTACCAGGCCAGATTTGAGCTATGCTGTTGGATTGGTAAGTCAGTTTATGCAGGATCCAAGGAAATCGCATTTGGATGCGGCTAGATGTATACTCAGATATGTGAAGTCCACATTACAATATGGACTATTTTATGAGACTGGGGTTCAGATACAGTTGCATGGATACACTGATGCTGATTGGGCTAGTAGTATTTCTGATAGACGAGCTACAAGTGGATATGTGTTCTCTTTTGGGAGTGCTGCAGTCACTTAGAGCAGCAAGAAATAGCCTACAGTTTCCTTGTCGAGCACAGAGGCTGAGTACAGGGGCGCAGCAATAGCTGCATGTGAGGTAGCTTGGTTGCATAAGCTACTTTATGATATGCATCAGCCTACAGATGGGCCAGTTGTCATTTATTGTGACAACATGAGTTGTATACACTTGGCAAATAACCCAGTCTATCATGCTAGAACAAAGCACATTGAGGTGCATTATCACTATGTGCGGGAGAGGGTCTTACTAGGTCTTATTGATCTAGTTTATGTCAGCACAGAGGATCAAATAGCTGACATATTTACGAAGGCATTGGGCGCAGAGAAGCTGCGCAAGTTCAGAGACCTGCTTGGTGTGCAGGAATTGGGATTGAGCTCGAGGGGGAGTGTTGAGATATCGAGCTCCACTCGTGATATGCCAGGGTGACCGTTGTGCATTTATGTCACCGACGTGTCAGTTGCAGATGCGGTTGGTACACAGCCCATGAATAATAGCTACATGACAGCTATCCTTATCTACTCTAGTTCGTGGCTAGTTAGTATGCCACCTTAGTTAGTTGAGTTTGGTTTGAGACCCATATATAGGGTTCTTCTATTTCTTTGTATAAGAGTTCTTTTGGCTTACACAACTAAGAAGAGGAAAATGGTTTTCAGCCTCCACCTCTGTGTGTATTCCCCCATTGTGCAAGCAAGAAAGCTACAAGTGAGACTCCTTCCTTCTCTCCCACAATCTTGACAGGGAGGAAATGGAAGAGGGAGGGGGATGAAATGAGAGAATGAGAGGGAGGGAGTGTGTATTCTCTCACTTTTTTTTTTGTATAGTTTGTGTATAATGAGAGAGGGAGAGGAAATGAGAGAGAAGGAGAGGGAGAGGGAGAGGGAGGAAATGAGAGAGGGAGAGGGAGGGAGAGAGAGATAGAAAGAGAGGGAAATTAAAGAGAGGGAGGGGGAGGAAATGAGAGAGGGAGAGGGAGAGGGGGAGGAAATGGGAAAGAAAGAGGGAGGGAGAGAGAAAGAGAGGGGGAGGGAGAGAGAAAGAGAGGGGGAGGGAGAGGGAGGAAGAGGAAATGAGAGAGGGAGAGGGGGAGGAGACAAAAACATAATAGGGAAATAAGAGAGGGAGAGGGAGGGAGAAGAAATGAGAGAAGGAGAGGAAGATAGCAAAAGGAAATGAGAGAGGGAGAGGAGAGAAAAAAAAAGAGAGAATGAGAGGAGAGAGAAAAAGAGATAAGATGTTAAACATAATAGGAAAAGAGAGAAAGAGAGGGTGTGGGTGAGGGTGAGGGTGAGGGCGAGGGAGGGAGAGGAAATGAGAGAGGAAGAGGAAGAGAGAAGGAAATGAGAGAGAGAGAGAGGAGAGAGAAAAAGAGAGAAAGATCGTTAAACCTATTGGGGAAAGAGAGAAAGAGAGGGTCAGGGTGAGGGAGGGAGAATAAATGAGAGAGGGAGAGAAAGAGAGAAAGGGAAATGAGAGAGGGAGAGGAGAGAGAAAAAGAGAGAAAAATCATTAAACCTAATAGGGAAAGAGAGAAAGAGAGGGTCAGGGTGAGGGAGGGAGAAGAAATGAGAGAGGGAGAGAAAGAGAGAAAGGGAAATGAGAGAGGGAGAGGAGAGAGAAAAATGAGAGAGAGAGAGAGAGAGGAGAGGAGAGAGAAAAAGAGAAAAATCATTAAACCTAATAGGGAAAGAGAGAAAGAGAGGGTTAGGGTGAGGGAGGGAGAGGAAATGAGAGAGGGGGAGAAAGAGAGAAAGGGAAATTAGAGAGAGAGAGGAGAGAGAAAAAATGAGAGAGGGAGAGGAGAGAGAAAAAGAGAAAAAACATTAAACCTAATAGAGAAAGAGAGAAAGGGTGAGGGTGAGAGAGGGAGAGGAAATGAGAGAGGGAGAGAAAGAGAGAAAGAGAAAAAGAAAAATGAGAGATGGAGAGGAGAGAGAAAAAAATATGAGAGAGAGAGAGGAGAGATAAAAATAATTAAACCTAATAGGGAGAGAGAAAGAGAGGGTCAGGGTGAGGGAGGGAGAGGAAATGAGAGAGGGAGAGAAAGAGAGAAAATTAAATAGGACCTTATAATAAGCTCATCCTAGGCTCACAGAGGTTAGATTGATCCTCAACAAACCTAAGGGATATATGGCTAGAGAGCCCTAGCATACTTGTGCCTCCTAGCATAATGTTCTTCTTGCAAAGAGACCTCTCATACATGGGGCTTGTCCTAGCCTCCACCACGCAAATATACAATGAAGGAAATCAGCCTATCATTATGAAAAACATTCATTTTCATAATGTAATCCCAAAAATAACTTTGGATATTCCATAAAAATCAATCTCTTCTTAAAAAGACAAATACAAAAAACTAAAACAGCATCATTCATATATATGCTTCGCAAAACTAAAACAACATCACCACAAGATCTCTTAGGAAACTCATCTTCAACTATCAATTTTAATTAATAAATATAATATAAAATCACTTGCAAGGAAGGACACTCTTTTATCATTAACCCTCTTTCTTCCTTAAAATAGTCTTAGGAACAAATTTATGCTCTAACCCTCATATATGTGAGCATAATAACTATTTTAAGGTTTATTCCATGAGTAGTAGTAGTATATATACAACCATCAAGCTAGAGATCATGCTTTGGTATCTGTGGAGATCCCAATCTCATGCCCTTATAGAGATTGTAGTGTGCAATAGTGTGGAGAGAAGATGGGTGAGTTGTAAATGGTAAAGGAGAATTCTATTGATGATGGAGAGAAGATGAGGTGAATCGCCAATCCTATTCTTAGTGAGTGCAACCTACCCATAGTCATGGTCGTCGTGGTCGTAGTCGTGGTTGTGGTCGTGGTCGTGGTCATGGTCGTGGTCATCATAGTCGTAATCATGGTCGTGGTCATGATTGTGGTCATAGTCATAGTCGTATTTGTAGTCGTGGTCATGGTCATGGTCATGGTCGTAGTCGTAGTTGTGGTCATGGTCATGGTCGTAGTCGTGGTCGTGGTCATCGTAGTCGTGGTCGTAGTCGTGGGTCATGGTTGTGGTCGTTGTAGTCGTAATCATGGTTGTGGTCGTAGCCGTGGTCATGGTCGTAGTCGTGGTCATAGTCCTAGTCGTGGTGGTGGTGGTGGTGGTGGTGGTGGTGGTGGTGGTGGTCATAGTCGTAGTCATAGAAAAAGAGAGAGATGGAAGAAGAGGATAACAATGTAAGAAAAAAAAGGAATGATAACAAAAACAAATTGTTTGTTGTAACGTAGACAAAATGGAAAATGATGAAGGTCCTCTTGTTCAAGATCACGAGGCGTATCTTAATTAGCGTGTCTCATGTCCTTGCTCGCAATGCAAGCTGGCAATTCAATGAAAACATCGATTGTCTATAGAACACGTACCATGATTTGGCAAGTTTCAATCTGAGATTATTGATCAGGCGATTGTGGATTTTCAACAAACGGTAAGAAAATTTAATATCAATCATGCATTGTACTCGCAAGCTAATTGAATACCATATACAATAAGATGGGGTCTCGCTGGCAAATTTTCTATCCAGGGAAGTGATGTCTCGTCCCAAGGAGGAGTGCACCCTTTGTGGCCAATTAGAAGAGTTCGTGGGCATGTGATGGATGGAGTGCATGAGCCAATCCACCACTTGCAAGGCCAATCTATACCGTCAATGCCAGAGGATACAGGCAACCTTCCAGACCTACCTACAATCTTGGAGCATGAGATGGAGGCAATGATCGATGCATTGATTCCCATGGATGTTGAGACTTCTGATCCGCTTAGAGAGGAAGCATCCATACCATTATATGATGGGTGCTGAGCATCTCGCCTGAAGACATTGCTTGCACTCTTAAGTGTGCAAGCAAAATACGGGTGGAGCGATACAAGTGTGACCGAGTTGTTCAGGTACCTTGTACATACGCTTCGTTGATTTTTTTTTCGGCACTATTATTAAAAACATTTGTGCTTTTTCACGGTGTTTATGATTTGTGCTTTTTCACGGTGTTATTGAAATATCATATATTACCACCTGCAAATACCATGCCTGAGTCTCGTGATGATGCATGACATGTTTTACAAAAGCTTGGCATGGACTACAACAACATCCATACATGTATCAATGATTGCATACTGTTTCGAGGAGAATACGAGACTATGGAGACATATCCAAAGTGTGGTGCTCACAAGTATCGACAAGACTTTCAAGGGCAAACCATCCCTCAAAAAGTTCTCAGACACTTTCTGCTTATCCCCCGCATAAACCACATGTTTCGTACGTCCAGCATGGTGAGCTTGACAACATAGCATACGCAGAATAGGTCCACGGATGGAGTTCAACGAATATCACCGGATTCATGCGCATGGAGCCACATTAACTCTACCTCCCTAGGCTTTGCCCGAGAGCCAAGGAATCTTCGACTCGGTCTTGCAATGGATGGTGTGAACCCATTCGGTCTGCACTCAACTTCTTTTAGTGTGTGGCCTATAGTCCTTGTTAACTACAATATCCCTCCATGGCTTTCTACGAAGAAAGGACATCTCATCCTTAGCTTACTCGTCCCTAACCACTACAAAGTCAAAAATATGGACGTGTATCTTCATCCATTAGTTGATGAGCTTAAGATTTTGTTGGAGAAGGGGGTGACCGTGCAAGATATGAGCAGGCACGATGGTCGGTGGTCAGCCAATATTCGAGCCATTCTCATGTGGATGATGCATGACTTTTCGAGATTCAGAGAGTACTCAGGTGAACAAGTCTCCGTTCTCGTTGGTAATATCTATATTTTATCTCGTTCAAGCAAGTATTCACTGGGTCGTGGTATTGAAACAGGTCTAGTTACCTGAGGTTATCATGCATGTCCATTGTGTGGGCCACAGTTAGACTCCCGAAGGTCACAAACCATGAAGAAGATGGTATATCAAGGACATGCTGCTTTCTTGCCAGAGGATCATGAACTCAGGGAAGGTTTTCTTGGACGACCTCCAACACATATGAACGCCGCAAGCTGGTATGAGCTGAAAATGGTCCATGTGGAATCACATCCAAACGGAATGCGGCGGTTCTCAGTTTTCTATGAGTTGCCATATTGGACCAACTTAAAAGTCAATCCCATGTATATTTTCAAGAATGTAGGCAGCTTGCTATGGAACCACATTACAGGAAAGAGAGACACTATAGGGGCACGAATGGATTTAAAGGAGGTAGGTAAGATGGAGGCACTTTGGCCGCAGTCGAGTGCTAATGGTCGTGTGCAGCTACCTCGCGCTCCTTGGGTTTTGTCCACTAAAGAAGAGTGCATTGTGAAGCAATTAGTCAAGTCTATCCGCACTCCAGCGGGTATGATGCGTTCTCTCAGGTCTGCATTTTCTAAAGACGGCCAATTTGTTGAGTGTTGAAATGATCTGGTTTTTGGCTGATTTTTGTTGTTTTTGAGAGCTGAATGGTTGATTTTATGAGATGACTGATTGGTTTGGAAGTGGTTTGAGAGTGTTTTGGATGATATTGATTATTTTTGGAAGTTCATGATGATTTTTAGTGGAGATATGAGGTTCTGTAATGTTCTGATTGGTTCTGTATACCTTCGGTTTTGTTCAGTTTTCTCTCTGAAAGGAGGGATGGAGTATTGATTGATAGGGTTTGAGATCTTGTGAAAGATTATTGAATAGTTTTTGAGAGTTTGGAATGGTTTGAGTATGAGTTATGTGGTTTTGATGACCTTCTGTAACCTTCTGTAGGTCTTCTGTAGAGCTTCTGTCTCTGTTCTGTACTATCTCAGTACTGTAGCTGTTCTGGTACTGTACTGTGACTATTCTGTATGCTTCTGTATGTGTTCTGTTGGATGAGAGTGTAGCTTGGGAAAGTTTTCTAGCCTTGGAAAGAGGCGAATACAAGTGGAAAAGAGCTAAAAGAAGTAGCTGCTGAAGACTCAAGTAAAGACTGAAGTGAAGTGACAGTAGTGAGCTATGAAAAGACACTGTAGTGGCTCTAGTGACTCTTCATATCAGCCATACCTCTTGGGAGGGGTATCCACGACCTAAGAAGGATTATTGAGGGTGATTATGAGAGACTGTAGTGAGGAGATGATATATTATTGATGGAGAGAGAGAGAGAGAGTCAGAGATAGCCAATTCTACTAAAATAGAGTGATTGTATGTGAGAGATTGAGAGAGAAGACATTGAAGACATTGAAGATGAATACTATGTGATGTATTTCCATTCAAAGATGGTGTATTCCTTTGCTTTCTTTGTTCTATTGATGGATTTTGTGAAGATATTGAGGAATATGGTTGATTCTATCAAATCCGTGGGAGATCTACATGATGCTGCATGAAGATTTGTTGTGCCTGGTATTCTTTTCTTCATTGTGATCATATAAAACATAATAAACAAGCTTGTTGATCTTACAAGATAGATTTTCTTGCAAGATAATTCCCTTTTCCTTGGTGTTCCTCTTGGGGCTCCATGTTTTTTGTGCACATTCAGGGAATCTTGCCATCAACAAGCACCAGAAGAGGTTGAAAATGAAGGAAATGGCATTGCCAAGAAGAGAAGAATTCAATGGATGATTGTAAAGTTCATTCTTCCACTGAAGAGTTGGAATTTCTCATAATCAAAGCCACTTTCCACAAGAAATTCATCCCACAATGGCGGAAACACATCACCATCATGATGCATGCTCTATGTGGTGGACAGTTTCCTCTTTCTGTTGAAGTAGCAGAAACTTGCATCTTGGTGGCAAACAGTTTGGGAATAAACTGAAGAGCAGAAACAGAGAGAATGACCACCCATGGAAGATTTGGCATTCATTGAGAAGTTTCCAGACATCATCAAGTGGGAGATTGTGAAGAAGCTTCAGGAGTCTTGGTCTGTGGAGGTTCACAGAGACAAGAAGGAAAGGAGTTGGAATTTGTTCGTGAATGCTCAACAGCAAGATACATGTGTTAGATATGATCAATGCCCCACCCTCATTAGGTACTACCAATGATCCATGGTGCTCAAAGTTGTAAGGCCCCCATTATGAGGAGAAGCCAAATGTGAGCTCGGACATTGGTTGAGTCCTGACTTGTATATCAGATGAGGTCTATGTGACCGGATGGCAAAAAGGTGACTGTTGTGGGTCTAATCTTTGGGTTAGACGGAGTGGTTAAGCTGGTAGCAACTCGAGGCACATTGCATTGAGTTGCGTGGTAAGGGAGTTAAAAGGGGCCCCTATTGTGGGGTCCGGGGGCCGCGGAAGCGGCCCCTGGCTGGGGGGTCCCAGGGGGGCCAGCGGCCCCCCTGGCGGGGGTCCGGGGGCAGCGCCCCCGGCCCGATGGTAAAGGGAATATTCCCTGGAATATTCCCTGGCCGACTAGTGGAGGCTCATATGGTAGGTCGGTCAGCAGGCCGACCTAACGACCTTCGCGGGCTATAAAAGCTAAACCCCTTCGCAGCCATCTTACACTTATCTTTCACCCAGTCAGAGTTGTTGTTCCAGCTAGCCTTAAGCTCTTCACCTATCTTCTGTCTAGATCGCCATCTAAGCTTCACACAGTGGAAGCGCACGGGTGGACAGAGCCATCTTTGTATCAGTTGTTTGGAGTTAAAGAATTTTACTGATTCTCCTCTTATCTGTTGTGTACTCTCTATCTCTTTCTCAGATTCTGTTCGCTGCGCCGTGTAATATTTTACAACATGGGATGCTTGGTGCACTGATAATCTTCTGTTTGTCCAATTAGCAACCCATTGGAAGTTGGTAGATAGAGTGTTTTTCACAACATACACTGTTGAAACCGTCAGAAGCTGGCATTACTATGATGATGGCACCACCACAATGCTCAGACGTATGCATTTTGACACCTTCAGAACCGAATACCTTCCTCTGTGCAGTGGCATGAAAGCAGAATTCAGAGACATTGAAAAGAAAGAAGTAGAAGAAATGTTGGCAAGAGAGTCCTCCAGAGACTCTATTAGCCCTCTGTGGAGCACTAACAACAGAGTGGAGCCAACCCCCTGATGAATGATGCAATAAAGAGGCAAGCGTTAGAATGAGTCCAGAGGTACGTGAGAAGAGAGAAAGAAAAAGTCAAAGCTGAGAACGAGCTTGCAGCAGAAGCCTCCTTTGACGCCCTTGTGGAACTCTTTACAGAAGTCCCAATGGCACATCAAGCCCTTCCTCCTCCTGCTGGAGGTCCACTTCCAAGCCAGATCCATCCTGGAAATATTGATGATAGGCCAGCAAATGTAGTTCCGTTGCCAGTTTTTAAGGGAGAGTACAATGAAGACCCCGATCTTCATGTAGCAGAGTTTATGGTAGCATGTGTGGCTAACAATGCCAAAACCCCTGAGCATTGGTTGGCAATATTCCCCGCCACTTTCAAGGGTGCGGCGTTTCAGTGGTATGAGAGACAAGCAGCAAGAACTTTTGGCACATGGGACGACCTGAAGTTGGCCTTCCTCACTAAATTCAGGCGTGAAGGTTTTGAAGAGTGGATGCGAGAGGAATTTATGAACCTAAGTCAGTCCTTTGGCGAAAGAGTAGAAGCTTATGTCTCACGAATGGAATCCATCCTGAAGAGATGAACTAACCATAATCTAGATGATGGCATTCAGAAGGAGGTGTTTCTCAGAGGATTACAACCAGAAGTCCATAAGTTTGTGGAGCTGCAAAGACCAACCACGCTGCAAGCTGCAACAGAAGATGCAAGATTGTACGATGAAGTGGAAGCTAGATTGGCGATGAATCCAGGAAGAGAAGCCCTATCTCCTCTGATGCCAGGAATGATGTACTCACCAAATGCAGTCCCAAGGACAGCCCCCTACCCCTACCAACAGATGCTCCCAGTATCACAGTACAGTGCACCAAATCCACATTGGCCACAATCAATGCCTCAAATGATGGTTCAACCACAACACCAATTGTCCCAACCAATTTTCCCAATGCCAAATCAGTAGCAACAGTGGAACCCTACGAACTGGAGTCAACAGCCCCAACAGTTCAAACATGAGCTCTGAATCTGAATGAGAACAGAGATCCCTCTGCACTAGCCCAACCTGTTTATGCAGTGATTACAGAGACTCCTCAAAACCCTACTGCCAATACCTTAGGAGGAGAAAGCTTGAAGGATTATTTATCCAACTCAGTTGCAAATATCAAAAAGGAGTTGGTGGATGTGATTACAGAGCAGTTACAGACGCTGAAAGTGAATACCGCTAGCATATCCAACGTTGCAGGAGCAGGAAGAGATGTGATGCGGTCAAATAATTGGTGTGGTAAGTGTCATCAAGCAGGCCATTTAGCCACTGAATGTACACGAAAACCGACCATTCCTGGAGCCTTCTGTTTCTACTGTTTGTGGAAGAACCATACAGAGGATATTTGCTCTCTGAAAGAGATGCATGATAGGAGAAGGAAGGAAGAAGACACAAGATTCAACTTGTTGGAATCCAAAATGACAACACAGGATATTGGACCTAAGCCTAGAGAGTTTGGTCCTAATTTCGGACCCAGAAGATTTCCCTCTCAGAGTTACGGAGGAAGACAGTCTGGCGGTGGTCAGAGATCAGAAGTGGAGTGTTACAGATGTGGAGAAAAGGGACACATTTCACCAAATTGTCCAAATCCCAGAAGGTCAGTGGATTACAAGCCCTTATGCAGTTGATGCAAAGGATAAGGCCACACAGCAAAAGACTGTCCAAGCCCAGCCCCAGTGAAAAACAGTGCTACTGACAGTCCCCAAGAGCCTACCTCCAATTTAGTGGAATTGGAAGGTGCTGCCATCATGCGTGCAAAGAAGAAGGAACCACCTATCTAGAAAGAAAATAATCCTCCTGCCAAAACAGTGAAGTTCAATCTTCCACCAGAAGAACAGAACATAACAGAGCCTGACATTGCCGTACAGAGCACTACAGTGCAATAGAGAGTAACAGAGACAGTTCTAGAGATAGGACCAGAGATCCAAGAGATAGAAGAGGAGGAGGTGCCACAAGGGGCAGAAGAAGTTCCCATGATTCCCCTGTTGGAAGAAACAAGGAAAATGAAAATGGGTGTTGCCCCATTCCCTAAGTGGTTAGAGAAGCCAGTGGATCCTATTAAGGAATACGATTTGGTTAGAGATCTAGATACCTTTAAACCAACCCTCACATTCCGAAAATTATTGATGTTGTCTCCCAGTTGCCGCAAAAGGTTCAAAAGTATACTGACAAGAAGACGTGGATTAAGGATTGCTCCCTCAATAGCAACAAAGTCCAACAAAGCTCCAGAGCCTGTAAAAGAAGTGGACGTGGCTAACGCCTTCCTAGATCTGGGCATCCCAGAGATTGGCGTGTGGATAGAATGCTGCTTTATTGCAAATGCACTGATTGATGGTGGTTCATCATTGAACATTATGATGGATGTGACAATGAAGGATCTAGGCCTACAAGGTGTGCAACCAACCGAATGGCTCATCAGACTAGCGGATCAAAGTAGAATCAAGCCTTTGGGCATTCTCCCATATGTGAAGACTACAGTGGTTGGAAAAGATTATTGGCTAACCTATCTGGTGGTGAAGCCAAACTCTTATGGTACATCTTACCCTTTGTTACTGGGCAGACCATGGCTTTTTGAAGCCAGAGCAAGGATGGATTGGTTCAAAGGAACTTTGACCTTGGGTAGAGGACCTAACAAAGTGGTGCTGAAGCTATATGGTTCTTAAAAAGGGCATGGATCCACCTCCTTGGAATTAT
Source organism: Lygodium microphyllum (assembly GCF_053477565.2). Lineage (NCBI taxonomy): Eukaryota > Viridiplantae > Streptophyta > Polypodiopsida > Schizaeales > Lygodiaceae > Lygodium > Lygodium microphyllum. The sequence goes on along the minus strand of NC_141138.1, from coordinate 36,271,859 downwards.
CTTCTGACTCCCCTAATGAGGCTATAGATGGAACATCAGCAGACGAAGATGCTGTCAAAC